>NW_027266269.1:39668741-39743741 GCF_022045235.1 Haliotis cracherodii
CAGTAGCAAAATATCATAGAACTTGTATAGCAACGTGCATGTGCGTGTCTGTGTGCCGGACTCTAGTAAATGTATAGCAACGTGCATGTGCGTGTTTGTGTGCCGGACTCTAGTACTTGTATAGCAACGTGCATGTGCGTGTTTGTGTGCCGGACTCTAGTAAATGTATAGCAACGTGCATGTGCGTGTTTGTGTGCCGGACTCTAGTAAATGTATAGCAACGTGCATGTGCGTGTTTGTGTGCCGGACTCTAGTACTTGTATAGCAACGTGCATGTGCGTGTTTGTGTGCCTGACTCTAGTACTTGTATAGCAACGTACATGTGCGTGTTTGTGTGCCGGACTCTAGTACTTTTATGTGTTAGGTCCCATCCGGGATTCGAACCCACACTGCCAGATTGAGGCACCTAGTCGCCAGCACACACAGTCAGCGATCTAACCCACTCAGTCACTGAGGCTTCCACAAAAATGAAAGTCAGATAACTGGTAGAGGGGTACACAAAGTACGTGATCTAGAATACCAGTTGTCTGACTTTCATTTTTTTCGGTGACAGAGTGGGTTAGATCGCTAATTTTGTGTGCTGGCGACTTTGTCGGATGGGACTCAACCCTCAAAAGTACTAGAATCTGTAGTTTACTAAGAAAGGGTTATCCCAAATATGACATTTGTTACACGGGTAGGAGTAGTTGTAACATAAGCAGTCGTAGCCATAGTTGTAGCTGTAGTAGCTGTAGTAGCTGTAGCAGTAGTGGTTGGGTTTGTTAAAATAGCAGTAGTTGCAGTGGAATCTCGCAGTAACATCATTATACTCCAAGTCAAAGCTTCGTTTAGTTTCGCACATTATTCTGTGAACAGTGTAAGAAATCAGCTTACGCCATTTAAACTTGGAGACACAATCCGCAATTTGAATTTCCCCTGGTTGATGGCCGTAGTCAGTTTCGTGACTGCAGCCGTCAGAGTTACTTCGATCACGTGGCTTGTGACGTCACCAGAGAGCGGCGGAACGTCTAGCAAGGTGAAGGACACAATGAGATCGGTTTGATCGTAGTCTACCTGTGACGAGGAAACAACAAGCATCATGCCTTGCAATAATAGGAACACATCGTAGTAACATTATTTCATCTACTTGGGGTATGGGTGGCCCAGTCGTCTAAGGCGCCGCAATTCATCGTGCACTGTTTCGTTCCTTGGGCGCATTCATATGATTGTGGGTTCGATTCCCGGTTCGCCCCGATTACGTTTCCTGGTTTGACAGCACCATGCTGGGGAGACCTGCATTAATTCGGGATTTCCTCTCACATTAAGCTGACACGCCCTGATATAACTAGAATGCAGTTAAAAAGGCGTGAAACCCAACGTGCATACTCGCTTATCTTCTTGAGCCATGTCCCTGAAACTTCGCTCACGACAAATGTTTCTCCTGTTCAAAATTTCTTCAACTCTCAAAAGTGTCGCAATATAAGGCGCTGACTTAGGATGTCGTAGGCTAATTACAAGAGGACATAACCTATCGGAGGTTAGGAGGTTGTTTACGATAAGGTGTAAAGTTAGGAGGTCTTTGTGAAACGGCACACATATTGAGGTGTCGGTTCACGACTTGGTTTAAAACGTCGTAGCGCTAAGAGCCTTTCGTGACAACTTTCTTTGTTTGTTTAGTTGTTGCCTAACGCCGCACTCAGCAATATTCCAGCTATATGACGGCGGTCTGTAAGAAATCAAGTCTGGACCAGACGATCCAGTGATTGACATCATGAGCATCGATCCACGCAACTGGGATACGATGACATGCATCAACCAAGTCAGCGAGTCTGACCATTCGATCCCGTTAGTTCCCTCTTACGACAAGCATAGTCACCTTTTACGGCAAGCATGGGTTGCTGAATTCGACCCGGGATCTTTACGATTCTCCAACCTTTGTACCTGTTTGTAGCCTACCTTACCCTGATGTTGTTGATCCTGAGAGGGGTGACGTCTGTAACAGCCTGTACCTCCATTATAAGGTAGTACTTGAACAAGTCCTCATCAACCTTCACGACCTGACGGAAGCTGCCTGGAATATTCCAAGCAAGAAGTAAGAGTGAGTGAGTTCGGTTTTACGCCGTTTTTAGCAGTATTCCAGCAATATTACAGCGGGGGACAAGAGAAGTTAGAAGTAAGAGAATTGATGGTTGTGAAGATGTTCTTGTTAAACTTAACACGTGTATAACTGCGTCTATCATACCTCCTTGTCAGAATGACACGTGATTTTGATAAAATACTGTGTTACCGGCCTTGGATTGTGATAAATTACTCAGCGGGGGAAATACATCTTTTATACCCCGCCACGAGCACTACAGGCTGCACGTGCATTTCTGGGAGACAGAATAAATCCTTTATATCCCTCGTCAAAGCAAAAAGCCGAATTCTTTTTCCGAGCCAATGGACGTCACGTGACATAGCGGAAGCTCACCTGAGCTCAATCGAACATCTGTTTTCTATCAATTTGGAATTTATTTGAATTACTTTACAATATCATATTATAACTTGTCGGTAAGATAAATTCGATGAAGCAGGATCACGAGGGGTACATGGGGTTTTATGCGTCTCGCGTTAGGTTTTATACCACGAGCCGGGGGCATAAAACCGTCTGTACCCCTCGTGATCCTGCGACAACTTTTAGTATACCCAGGCTGTCGGGCACTGACCGGGGAGGGCGAACTTGAAGGACTTCCTGTGAAGATAGTTAAAACAAGGGCTGATGTCGAAATTCCAAATCATAGGCTGGTCCTCGTCGTAGTCGTAGAAGTTGTACACGAAGTGGGCGTTCTGTTGAGTCTGCATCACACGTGGCACATTTATAGCGTTTTGGGTTTCATCGCACATATATTTAGTTGCCGGCTCCCCGTTAACCAATGTGTCCGATTCATCTGAAGGACGGCTGGCCCAGTCGTCTAAAGCGCCGCAAGTTGCGTCCCTTGGGCATGCCAGAAATCTATGATTGTTGGTTCGAATCCCAGTTCGCCCCAAATATGTTTCTAGATTTGTCAGCATCATTCCCGTGCTCGTGGGTTTCACCGAAGTGGTAAACGTCTGAGACCTGCGTCACTTCCGGCTTTCCCCCCCACATTAAGCTGACACGCCGTGATATAACTGGAATACTGTTAAAAGCGGCGTTAAACCAAACTCACTCACTCCTCTGAGTGACCAACTGTTTAAAATCAGAGCTGATAAGAATAATTTATTCGGAAAATGATGGAAAAATTATTGATCCTCAAATTTTAACTCCCAAAGTCGTTCACTTCAGATATACTGATATAACATGGTATATTTTGAAGAAGGAAAAATCCTCCGACACACATCCGACTCCATGCGACGAATTTGCAAACGAATTTCCAAAATCACATATTAATCAGTCTCGATAATCCGACAGTGATCAGCGTACTCCGTGGTCATCTGCCTGCGAGTACACAGCCCGTGTTTTGATGCGAGACAAATCGGCTGGTAGCTGCACATTACAACTTGCTTAACATGGAACACTTAATGCTTTAGATAGGCAAAACGAGAATTAAAAAATCACATGCTAAAATTACCCCAATCTAAAAAAATCAGCTTCCGCCGAGGACATCCCATTACAGGTCACGTCAGGATGATCTTTCGCGAACTTTGACAGACCAATGAGATAACAGGAAGTCTACATCCATTCCAGACAGTTTTTTCAAAAGTATTTTGAATCCGTCAACAGTCGTTTTGTGTTAAGCTTTAGAGGCTGCATCCTTAGAAAACTTATTCCGCTAACACTAGTACGGTAACAACAATATGATTATTTAATGTTTCATTTTTTATAACGTGTTTGTAGGGGTTATCTGTCGTGTAGTTGTCCGATTTTCGATAACGAATATACATACCACTTAATTTCATTTATCCGACATACTCGTTAATCAGACATACTCATGTGCACCCAACCATGTCGGATGAACGGGACTTGACTGTATTTTCAAGCTGAAGCAGACTGTCAGTCAGAGCTTCAATACGCTGCATGATGTTAACTTTGTTGTATTGTTGCCATGGCAATGAATGTGATAAAGGCAAGAACTGTTCTGTGAAGCCCGTATGTTCCACAGTTTAATATAAATACAAAGATCCAGCAGTGTATGTGACATCAGAGGACGTTTAGGTAAAAACACAACAACTTACCATGGCGACTGTGACCTCAAGCATGACGGGCACCTTGGTCTCCGCGTTATTGTAGCCGATCTCCTCCGTCACCTGGGGCTGCAGCAGCGTATAGCACCGTCAGACACACTACTACTACTGCTACTACTACCTCTACTACTACCACTACTACTACTACCAAAAATACTACTACTACTAAAACTACTACTACCACTACTTCTGCAACTGCTGCTACTACTATTACTACAACTACTACTGCTACCTCTACTGCCACTACAAAAATACCCCTATTACTACTACCCCTTCTGCTACTACTATTACTGCTACTACAACTACTACTCCTATTATTACCACTACTACTACTACTTCTACTACCAAAAATACTACTACTACTGCTGCTGCTGCTACTACCTCTACTACTACTAAAACTACTACTACTACTACTAAAACTATCGATGCTCATGATATCAATCACTGGATTGTCTGGCCCAGATTTGATTATTTACAGACCGGGCGGTCGGGTTGACTAGTGGTTAAAGCGTTCGCTCGTCACGCCGAAGACCCGGGTTCGATTCCCGACATGGGTACAATGTGTGAAGGCCATTTCTGGTGTCCCCCGCCGTGATATTGCTGGAATATTGCTGAATGCATCGTTAAACAAGAAACAAAAACAGTGTAGTCTTATGTACAATTAGAAAATATCCAGTGAATGATATTGTGAGGATGGCTTTAATCATAAAATTATTCATATTAATCATTATTTTGGTGACTACAAGTTACATGAACATACGACAGCTTTTATTTCAAAGAGCGAGGATGCTAAAATTGGCGTCATACAAGGGATGGAATTCGTGCACACACCTAACTGTACTTGCGGAAGGTGTTTGGTAATAATTCCACCACTACATCTACAACTAGTGCTGCTGCTACAACTACCACCACCACCACCACCAGTACCACTACTACTACAACTACTGCTGCTGCTACTACAACTACCACCACTATTACTACTAGCGACCCGTTCAGATCCGGGGTAGAATACGTCTTCAGCAACAAGTGCTTGTCGTAAAAGGCGACCATGCTTGTTGTAAGAGGCGACCAACGGGATCGGGTGGTCAGACTCTCTGACTTGACTGATGCACGTCATCATATCCCAATTGCGTGGATCGATGCTCATGATGTCAATCATTGGGTTGTCTGGTCCAGACTCGATTATTTACAGACCACCGTCATATAACTGGAATATTGCTAAGTGCGGCGTTAAACAACGATCAACATCAACCAGCGCTAATGGGAACAGCTACAACACTGCTGATGCGGCTTTGAATAATCCTACACGGTGTTGCAGCTGCCAGTGCTACCTTGACATTTAGCTACTTCTTATCCTTTCCCGTGACTTATGCATTGAGATCTAATATAACTAATATAACAGGCGGTGGGGCAGCCTTGTGGTTCAAGCGTTCTCCCGTCACGCCGAAGACCCGGGTTCGATTTACTGCATGGGTACAATGTGTGACGCCCATTTCTGGTGTTCCCCGCCGTGATATTGCAGGAATATTGCTAAAAGCGACGTAAAACAACACCCACTCACTCTCAAATATTGAGTCACCTGTGGTCAGTCAGTACCTGAGCAAAGTACCACTCAAACGTGGAGTTGACCCCCGTGACCCCTGCCGGCCAGTCATGCCGCAGCGCCGTCCACACGTCGCACTTCACGTTCCGCACGGTCCGCTGCGGACGAGAACGTTAACATAGAAACATAAGATACGCAACGATTCCTGGCATCTCTGGGCAGATGGGTAGCCTAGTGGCTACATCTACTTACCCTAATGCTGACATGTTCCTTACTTAAACGGGTCTTCTGACTATGAAACGACTATGCTTATCGTAAGAGGCAACTAACGGGATCAGGTTGTCAGGCTCGCTGACTTGGTTAATGCATGGAATCGTATCCCATTTGCGTACATCGGTGCTCATTCACTGGATTGTCTGGTCCAGAATCGATTATTTACAGACCGCCGTTATATAGCTGGAATGTTGCTGAGTGCGGCGTTAAACAACAAACAAACAAACTGGTATCAATAGTCGATCATTTAACACAGACTTACTTCTCCGATGTAGTGGTAACTTGCGTTGTTGAAGTTGAAAAATTCCTGCGATGTTCGGATGCGGACGTCGTTGCCGTTGATGACATGGGCGTCCAAACTGGTACTTTCAATACGCCTGGCGGAACAGTTGCCCAGCATAGGGTCAGTTATATAGGCCACACCTGGAGCGGAGGAACAGACTAGCACCAGACTAGCAGCAGACTAGCAGCAGACTAGTTGACTCAATGTGACTGCCGGTTACCGATACTTCTATATCCACGAATGCGTTTTAGGCTCGCTGTATATATCTACACAAGTACCTCACTAGTTTTATCATATACCTATCAATGCTATGATGCAGCACGGACTTGTATATAGGTTATATAGGTCCGTGGATGCAGTTTGCATGAGCGATAGATCCAACATAGAGACAGTCATATCACAGGGGGCGTAATAACCAGACCTGTAGTACACCCAGCGCCGGGTTCATATGGCTTGTCAATGCATTTGAATGGCCGTTTGATATCAGCCCGGATGGCAAGAAATTAGAGTTACGTCGTCTGCTCGCCTGCCCAGCTGGGCTTCCCGTGACAATGACTTCTAATCAAGTTATGAGATATGGTGTATAACTCGCATTTGTTGTAGGCTGATATGGTGTATAACCCGCCGTTGTTGTAGGGAGATATGGTGTATAACTCGCCTGTGTTGTAGGGGGAAATATGGTGTAAAACTTGACTGTGTTGTAGGGGGAGATATGGTGTATGACTTACCTGTGTTGTAGGGGGAGATATGGTGCATAACTCACGTGTGTTGTAGAGGGAGATATGGTGTATAACTCCCCTGTGTTGTAGAATGAGATATGGTATATAACTCGCCTGTGTTGTAGGGAGATATGGTGTATAACTCCCCTGTGTTGTATGGAGATATGATGTATAACTTGCCTGTGTTGCAAGGAGATATGGTGTATAACACGCCTGTGTTGTAGAGGGAGATATGGTGTATAACTTGCCTGTGTTGTAGTGGGAGATGTGGTGTATAACTCGACTGTCTTGTAGACGGAGATATGGTGTATAACTCCCCTGTGTTGTAGAGGGAGATATGGTGTATAACTCGCCTGTGTTGTAGTGGGAGATATGGTGTATAACTCGAGGGAGATACAGTAAACTACGGTTATAACGAACACGCTTATAACGAACTAACGGATATAACGAACTAACTTTTTAGTCCCGACTCTATGCTGTAGTTATGCTGTATATATGCTTATAACGAATTACGGTTATAACGAACTAAAACTGGTAGTCCCTTTGAGTTCGTTATAACCGTAGTTTACTGTATGGTGTATAACTCCCCTGTGTTGTAGAGGGAGATATGGTGTATAATTCGCCTCTGTTGTAAAGGGAGATATAGTGTATAACACGCCTGTGTTATAGTGGGAGATATGGTGTATAACTCGCCTGTGTTATAGGGGGTGATATGGTGTATAATTCGCCTCTGTTGTAGAGGGAGATATAGTGTATAACACGCCTGTGTTGTAGTGGGAGATATGGTGTATAACTCGCCTGTGTTATAGGGGGTGATATGGTGTATAATTCGCCTCTGTTGTAGGGGGAGATATAGTGTATAACACGCCTGTGTTGTAGTGGGAGATATGGTGTATAACTCGCCTGTGTTGTAGTGGGAGATATGGTGTATAACTCGCCTTTGCTGTAGAGGGAGATATGGTGTATAACCCCCCTGTGTTGTAGTGGGAGATATGGTGTATAACTCGCCTGTGTTGTAGAGGGAGATTTGGTGTATCACTCGACTGTGTTGTAGAGGGAAATAAGGTGTATAACCCCCCTGTGTTGTAGGGGTAGATATTGTGTATAATACGCCTGTGTTGTAGAGGGAGATTTGGTGTATCACTCGACTGTGTTGTAGAGGGAAATATGGTGTATAACTCCCCTGTGTTGTAGGAATGTATTGTACATAACCCACTTGTGTTGTGGGGCGATATACTGCATAGCTCACCTGTGTTGTAGTCGTGCACCTCCACGAGGACGTCGGTGCCGTATGGGGAGTGGGCCGGGGGATAGTACTTGTAGCTCACCAGGTTGATTGTGTAGTCGTAACTCTCCTGCAAATGAAAAGAAACTAGATAACATTTAATCATTTAATGCCAGGAAGTGACCATTATTTCATTTGGTCTCTCGGGGTGTCAGCTTAATGTGGGAGGAAGTGATGCAGGTCTTCGATGTTAACCACTTTGGTAAAACCCACGAGCAGGGTATGGTGCCGACAAACCTAGAAACATAATCGGGGCTCACCGGGATTCGTAGTAACATCAAAATATATCCCCCCTTTTAAACGTGACGCAGTAATAGAATCAGGCGGACCTCAGGCATGTGCATGCTGTGACGACACATGGCCGTGTACATGCTTTGACTACACATGACCCTGTGCATGCTGTGACCACACATGACCCTGTCCATGCTGTGACCACACATGACCCTGTGCATGCTGTGACCACACATGACCCTGTCCATGCTGTGACCACACATGACCCTGTCCATGCTGTGACTACACATGACCCTGTGTATGCTGTGACGACACATGACCCTGTGCATGCTGTGACTACACATGGCCCTGTGCTTGCTGTGACGACACATGACCCTGTGCATGCTTCGACGACACATGACCCTGTGCATGATGTGCCGACACATGGCCCTGTGCTTGCTGTGACGACACACGACCCTAAGCATGCTGTGACGACACATGACCCTGTCCATGCTGTGACGACACATGACCCTGTCCATGCTGTGACGACACTTGACCCTGTGTATGCTGTTCTTGTTTATATGTTGCTAACAAACATTGTAGAATACCAGAGGAGACTGATATATCCAGGTTTATCAGCCCCCAACCAAAGTAGTAAACGTTCAATATTTGCAGGAGTAATATTGGTTTAATTACATGGTGGTGTTTAATTTATTTATCTATTGACATTTTTCCCATGGGTCCAATAAAACAAACATACTCTCCCAAAATGGATACGCACAGGTGATTTTCTTTAAAAACATTCCTGATATTTCGCCTTCAATGATTGATGATGTTACATATTTCATAAATGTCACTTTACAGTGAGTTTGGATTGCAATTCATGGCCCAAGCATACTATTTGGTAATTAATTATTTTAGAATAAATTTAAAACGAATTTTTCGAAATTGTCACGAAATAAGAGTGGAATAACATCTGAATGCCGAAGGTAGAGGTGTTGAGTATAAAAGGGTGGTATTGCCCGATTTAAGCCCAATTGATTTGTTTGTTTGTTTATTTATTTGTTGTTTAACGCCGCACTCAGCAATATTCCAGCGGTCTGTAAATAATCGAGTATAACCAGTGATTGACATCATGAACATGGATCCACGCAATTGGGATTAATGACATGCATCAACGAAGTCAGCGAGCCCGACCACCCGATCCCGTTAGTCGCCTCATACGACAAGCATAGTCGCCTCTTACGACAACCATGGGTTAGTGAAAATCTATTCTCCCCCGGATCGTCACGGGTCCAATTGCAGCGGTATACCCAATTGAACATCTATCGAATGAACTCGATCGTCGTATCCGAAGACGTCAACCGCCGCCTCAAACGCTTCCGCAGCCTCGCCGGGCATTGCAGGAAACATGGCCACGAATACCACAGGACCTACTTCAGCGACTTATTCAGTCAAAGAGTAGCGTTGTAGAACTGTGATACAGGCCAATGGTGACCATAACAGGTACTGACGTTACCGCTGCCATATCACGCTGTTTATATCAACACCTGCATCTCTATGTGAACGTTTGTATGACATTTATTTCAGTCATATTTGACAACAGCTTTTCATCATGCCAAGTTTGACATTCAGTTTGACATTTGCCTCGGTTCAGACAAATCATTTAATGTAAAGGCGACGCATGTAAATATTTTCACCTGTGCGTTTCTTTTTGGGGTGAGTATAGGTTAGGAAAAGAGAAAATGCATCATGCTAACACTACCGTGTCTGTGTCTTTGTCTCCTCGTTGCCTACACATGGTAGAATCCTATGATAATGGCAGAGCAACTGTTTGAGCAATTGAATTTTTACTCTAGGATTTCTAAATTTATCTTAGTTGAGTTATTACATGTTTCATTGGGTAACCGTTTTTTTACTCATCTATTCATCACACTAATGGGTTTTTTCCCAAAATTAGAAAACATTTTAAGATTTCAAAAAAGTGAAAAAATGTTTTAGATGTATAACTGTTCTAAAAATATAGGTTTGACCCGAAAAGTAAATTAGCTTGTTGTTGTGTTTCGGAAATTAGCTGAAAAAGCTTAATTGGGAGTTTACGCGTGCTGTTTTTATGCATATGTGTTTTTCATTTAATGCATGCGTTTCTGTACGCAAGTTAATTGGAACTAATTGGGTTTTGTATATTTTGGGGTATATATTGCACAAATACGCTGCTTATCTGAAGCTCTGTAATGGGTTTAAATATTTGCCCTGATAATGTTTCAAGGTTTGTCACGTCCTCGGTGGTTTCACCGAAGTGATAAACGTATCATACTTGTATCACTTCCGCCTTTCCTCCAACCTCAGGTCGACACGCTGCGATACAGCTGACATACTTTTCAAGGAGGCGTCACCCGAAACACACTCTCATCATGACCAACACATTGGGGTTTTAAATCATGTCCTAATATGGTTTAAACGGGGCGTTCAGGTAGCCTGGTGGTTAAAGCTTTCGCTCGTCACGCCGAAGACCCGGGTTCGATTCCCGACATGGGTACAATGTGTGAAGCCAATTTCTGGTGTCCCCCGCCGTGATATTGCTGGAATATTGCTAAAAGCGGCATATAACCATACTCGCTCATTAACATAAACACCTGTTAATCTCACCTTGATGAAGCCGATGCTCTTTTCCTCGGGGATTACAATCTCGGCATAATAGTGGAAGAAATCGTTCAAAGATGGCAGCGACTTTGTATTCTTGCGGTGTGGGCAGTAGGCACCTTTTGGGATCTGTAGATATAGGAGACCAGTTTAATTTGTTTGTTTGTTGGTTGGTTGTTTAACGCCGCACTCAGTTATATTCCAGCTATATGACGGCGGTACGTAAATAATCGACACTGTACCAGTGATTGACATCATGAGCATCGATCCACACAATTTGAATACGATGACATGCATCAACCAAGTCAGCGAGCCTGACCGCCCGATCCCGAGTGAGTGAGTGAGTGAGTGAGTGAGTGAGTGAGTGAGTGAGGGGCGGTGGGCGTTTGTCTTTTTATTAAATTAAAAAAAAATATTTTGTGGCAGAAGCATCAGAATAAAATCACTGAATCTCAGGTTTGCAAAATTCAAACAAGTTGTTCTCTGAGTGTTCGACTCCTCCGTCCAGAGAAAAAGACAGTATGTCTTGAGGCAGCGACCGAAATCGTGTATTAAATGGCGTGACTGCCGAGTAGGTCATAAATACACAATGCACTTTAGAAAGCGGTCAGATGTAGCAAATGTTATGTCTAGGAAAACACTTTCTTAGTACAGTAATGTAAGGCCACATCATTCAAAGTACATTATTCATACCTCAGTTTTAAACGTAGAATATTTGTTTATTTTAACTAATGGCTTCATTGCGTACCATCAGCAGCAGCTGAAGGGATGGTGTAAATCTTGCTGTGGAACCGTGCAGGTAGCAGAAGTATTGTAAGTCCCCACGGTCCCTAGTAAGGTGGCCCATCACACAAAGTCAGCGTTTTGAACGATCTGACTTTGTTGAAATTGGCGACTACGTGGCAGTTTGGATAGGAGTCAACTCCAAAAAAGTACTAGAATCTGTACTTTACTAAGAAAGTGTTTTCTTACACACCTGTGGGTAAGAAACCCATTTGAATTAACTGGAATCAAACATATGTGTGAGATCGAATTCCAGGTGCGTGATGACCTGATATAAGATTATGACGGACTACTTTCCTGATTGTAAGTCATTATAAGTTGCTCGTGCTTCGGTCGAATGTTCACCTACGTCTGTGTTGAACATTACGTTTATTTAGATTGTAAACCCACAGCAACATAAACTACTCAAAAGAAGTTAAGGATCACCTGATTCTTTCATATTACAATAGTTAATCTCTCATGCCATGACAGATTATCATTACCAATATGAAAGAATCGGGTGATCCTTAACTTCTTTTGAGTAGTATATATGTCTCTCCTCTTCAACCCTCATTTCGAAGTCGAATAAAATTCAAAATTCACTTCTTCTTCTGTGATATTACTCACTGTCATTTCAGGCAAAGCAAAATTACTGAAAATGACCCCTGAAAATTAGGTACGTATCATAAATCTCGCCATTTTTTACACATTACTAAATCAAATCACCATTCACGGCGTAATTAACTGTGTGTTTAGAAATCTAAATATCGGATATTTACTCGAAGAAATGAATTTCAAAAATATGATATTAATGGTTTATATCAAATCACTAATGATAATTGGGCAACGTCACTGATATGTCTAGAATCGTTTGTGCGAGTTTAGGGTGTGTAAGAAAGAGATTACTGCACTCGTGTCTGTCAGATACCATTGATCATACAACTCGTTGTTTCAAAGCGCGTGTAACTCGCTTTCTCTCGTTAGAGACTTTTTGAAGCAACTCGTTGCAAGATAAATGGTATCTGACAGACACTCGTGTAGTAATCTCTATATCCCAAATATAACTTTTTTTTACATCTGACCTCTTTCTAAATGGCATCGTGTGTTAATAACTTTCTTAGTAAAGTTCATATTCTAGTGCCTATTGGGGTTGACTCCCACCCGGGATGTTATATTTGGGATAACAAAAGTACAAGAGTTTAGGATACATTTTGTATTCCTGGCATTCGGCCAAGGGAGCCGTGCAAATTTACACTTGTCAAAGGGGTACACATAGTACGTGATCTATACTACCAGTTTCATTTTTAGGAAGCCTCGGTGGCTGAGTGGGTTAGATCGCTGACTTTGTGTGCTGGGCGATTAGGTGTTTCACTCTGGCAGTGTGGGTTCGAATCCCGCATGGGACTCAACCTAAAATGTACTAAGAAAGTATTATCCCAAATATAACATTTCTTACATTAGTGAGTGAGTTGGGTTTAACGCCGCTTTTAACAGTATTCCAGGTACATATTACGGCGTGTCAGCTTGAAAGCCCGAATTTATGCAGGTCTTAGACATTTAACACTTCGGTGAGACCCAGGAGCACGGGTATGGTGCTGACAAACCTTTAAACATGATCAGGAAGAACCGGTATTCGAACCCACAACCATGGGTTTCTGGCGTGCCCAAGGGACACAAATCTGCACAGCGAACCGCGGCGCCTTAGACGACTGGACCACCTGTGTCCCCATTTGTGACAATAGTTCATTGACGAACCTCATACTTGTCATCCTCGACGCTGGTCTGGAAGTCGGTGAAGTCGTAGATGTGGTGGAAGGGTGAGCTGGTGCCGGCGTTCACCGTCTTCTTGCCCACGATCTCGCAGCGGACAGGCACCTGCGTCCTGGCTATAGCAGTGTTCCAGGAGTCCTTGGCTGTGACGGACAGAGTCAAGTTCTTGTTTAACGCCGCACTCAGCAATATGCCAGTGGTTTGTAAGTGATCGAGTCTGGATCAGACAATCCAGTAATATCATGAGCATCGATCCACGCAATTGGGATTAATGACATACATCAACCGAGTCAGCCTGACCACCCGATCCCGTTAGTCGCCTCTTACGGCCAGCGTAGTCGTCTTTTACGGCAAGCATGGGTTGCTGAAGACCTATTCTACCCCAGACCTTCACGGGTAGACATAGTAAAGAGAAGATAGGATCGGACACACTGGCACCTAGATTTAAATCTTTCAGTTATCGCTTCCTTTGTCTGCGTACTTAGTTTATGGTGTAGACCAATTATACAGACCCCTGTGACGTATTCCGACGTCAACATGATTTAAGCTCTGTCCCAACGGCATGTACAGAATCAGCTTCACCTGCTCAGCCACTAACTCTCTCAACCATTCATTATCAACTTCTTCATCACTCAACAACGTCCAACAATTCACTCAACCACTCTCTCAACCAGTCACTCAACCACCCACTCACCCACTCACTCAACCACTCTCTCAACCACTCACTCAACCACCCACTCACCCACTCACTCACCCACTCACTCACCCACTCGCTCAACCACCCACTCACCCACTCACTCACCCACTCACTCAGCCACTCACTCACCCACTCACTCACCCACTCACTCAACCACTCACTCAACCACTCACTCACCCACTCACTCACCCACTCACTCAACCAGTCATTCAACCACTCACTCAACCACTCACTCAACCACTCGCTCAACCACTCATCCAACATTTCACTCCACAATTCACTCAACAATTCACTCAACCACTCACTCAACCACCCGCTCAACCACTCATCCAACATTTCACTCAACAATTCACTCAACCACTTCCTCAACCACTCATCCAACCACTCACTCAATCACTCCCTCAACATCACATCCGACCCCTCACCCTACCATTCACTCACAAACCACCTACCCAATCAGAACCAAATTCTCCATTATTCACTAACTTCCACTCATCACGGCAGCCAGTTGACATATCTCCCCACTCACTCACCCAACCACTCACTCAACCGCTCACTCAACACCACACCCGACCACTCACCCAACCACTCACCAAACCACTCACCCAACCACTCACCAAAGCACTCAACAAAGCACTCACCCAACCTCTCACCCAACCACTCACCAAAGCACTCACCCAACCATTCACCAAAGCACTCACCCAACCACTCACCAAACCACTCACCCAACCACTCACCATAGCACTCACCAACCACTCACCAAAGCACTCACCCAACCACTAACCAAAGCACTCACCCAGCCACTCACCAAAGCACTCAACAAAGCACTCACCCAACCACTCACCAAAGCACTCACCCAACCATTCACCAAAGCACTCAATCAACCACTAACCAAACCACTCACCAACCACTCAACAAAGCACTCAACCAGCCACTCACCAAAGCACTCACCCAACCATTCACCAAAGCACTCACCCAACCATTCACCAAAGCACTCACCCAACCACTCACCAAACCACTCACCCAACCACTCACCAAAGCACTCACCCAACCACTCACCAAAGCACTCACCAAAGCACTCACCAAAGCACTCACCCAACCACTCACCAAAGCACTCACCCAACCATTCACCAAAGCACTCAATCAACCACTAACCAAACCACTCACCAACCACTCAACAAAGCACTCAACCAGCCACTCACCAAAGCACTCACCCAACCACTCACCAAAGCACTCACCCAACCACTCACCAAAGCACTCACCCAACCACTCACCCAACCACTCACCAAAGCACTCACCCAACCATTCACCAAAGCACTCACCCAACCATTCACCAAAGCACTCACCCAACCACTCACCAAAGCACTCACCCAACCACTCACCAAAGCACTCACCCAACCACTCAACCAGCCACTCACCAAAGCACTCACCCAACCATTCACCAAAGCACTCACCCAACCATTCACCAAAGCACTCACCCAACCATTCACCAAAGCACTCACCCAACCACTCACCAAAGCACTCACCCAACCACTCACCATAGCACTCAACCAGCCACTCACCAAAGCACTCACCCAACCACTCACCCAACCACTCACCAAAGCACTCACCCAACCACTCACCAAACCACTCAATCAACCACTCACCAAACCACTCACCCAACCACTCACCAAAGCACTCACCCAACCACTCACCAAACCACTCAATCAACCACTCACCAAAGCACTCACCCAACCACTCACCAAAGCACTCACCCAACCACTCACCCAACCACTCACCAAAGCACTCACCCAACCACTCACCAAAGCACTCAACAAAGCACTCACCCAACCACTCACCCAACCACTCACCAAAGCACTCACCCAACCATTCACCAAAGCACTCAATCAACCACTCACCAAACCACTCACCCAACCACTCAACAAAGCACTCAACCAGCCATTCACCAAACCAC
The DNA here is from genome assembly GCF_022045235.1 of Haliotis cracherodii. Taxonomy (NCBI): domain Eukaryota; kingdom Metazoa; phylum Mollusca; class Gastropoda; order Lepetellida; family Haliotidae; genus Haliotis; species Haliotis cracherodii. The sequence continues at coordinate 39,685,063 of NW_027266269.1, forward strand.
TCACCAAACCACTCACCCAACCACTCACCCAACCACTCACCAAACCACTCACCAACCACTAACCAAAGCACTCACCCAACCACTCACCAAAGCACTCACCCAACCACTCACCAAAGCACTCATGTATCCACTTGACAAGACATTCCTTTATTCAATCATCAAACCACCCATCAAATCTGTACTCAACCAAATTGTGTACAGTCAATCACTCACCTACTCACCAATTCATCCGCTCATTACGGCAGACAGTCGACACATCTCACCTGTGAATGACCAGAGGATCTTTGCTGAGGCATTGAAGTCTTGCAGATACGCACAGGACTCAAACTGGTCCACCAGGATCCCCCTAACGCGCTTCACCCCCAAGTACGTCTCCTTCAGAGTTCTCCCAAACCTCATCGCCCCTCCAACGGAATAAATACTCTCAGACCCATTTGGACTTTTCGTCATCCCAAACAGGTACTTGTTGCCTGTCTGTGAGAGAGGCTGGACGACACATCCCTCGAACGTGCCATCTGAAACAGGAACAGATGGTATGATGTTTGTTTATGTGCAATATTCGAGTAATATGGCAGCGGTTTAAAAATGGTCGAGTCGATCCAGTGATTGACACCATAAGCATTGATCTACGCATTTGGGACAGGATGATACAATTGACTTGCCTTTGCATGTGTTTGTGACGGGTCCCACCAGTGTGGCAGGACGCGCTTACCTTTTCGCGAACACCTGGTATCATACCAGAAGCGTTCGAACATGTGATGTACCCTGATTCCACCACATGTCCATCTTACCGACACCCTCCAACATGTGATGTACCCTGATTCCACCACATGTCCATCTTACCGCCACCCTCCAACATGTGATGTACCCTGATTCCACCACCTGCCCATCTTACCGACGCTCTCCAACATGTGATGTACCCTGATTCCACCACCTGCCCATCTTACCGACACCCTCCAACATGTGATGTACCCTGATTCCACCCCCTGCCCATCTTACCGACGCCCTTCAACATGTGATGTACCCTGATTCCACCACCTGCCCATCTTACCGATGGCCTCCAACATGTGATGTACCCTGATTCAACCCCCGGCCTATCTTACTGACACCCTCCAACATGTGATGTACCCTGATTCCACCACCTGCCCATCTTACTGACACCCTCCAACATGTGATGTACCCTGATTCCACCACATGTCAATCTTACCGACACCATCCAACATGTGATGTACCCTGATGCCACCACGTGTCGATCTTACCGACTCCCTCTAACATGTGATGTACCCTGATTCCACCACCTGCCCATCTTACCGACTCCCTCCAACATGTGATGTACCCTGATTCCACCACATGTCCATCTTACCAACACCCTCCAACATGTGATGTACCCTGATTCCACCACCTGCCCATCTTACCGACACCCTCCGACATGTGATGTACCCTGATTCCACCACGTGTCGATCTTAACGACTCCCTCCAACATGTGATGTACCCTGATTCCACCACGTGTCGATCTTACCGACACCCTCCAACATGTGATGTAACCTGATTCCACCACCTGCCCATCTTACCGACTCCCTCCAACATGTGATGTACCCCGATTCCACCCCCTGCCCATCTTACCGACGCCCTTCAACATGTGATGTACCCTGATTCCACCACCTGCCCATCTTACCGATGGCCTCCAACATGTGATGTACCCTGATTCAACCCCCGGCCTATCTTACTGACACCCTCCAGCATGTGATGTAACCTGATTCCACCACCTGCCCATCTTACCGACACCCTCCAACATGTGATGTACCCTGATTCCACCACCTGCCCATCTTACCGACGCTCTCCAACATGTGATGTACCCTGATTCCACCACCTGCCCATCTTACCGACACCCTCCAACATGTGATGTACCCTGATTCCACCCCCTGCCCATCTTACCGACGCCCTTCAACATGTGATGTACCCTGATTCCACCACCTGCCCATCTTACCGATGGCCTCCAACATGTGATGTACCCTGATTCAACCCCCGGCCTATCTTACTGACACCCTCCAACATGTGATGTACCCTGATTCCACCACCTGCCCATCTTACTGACACCCTCCAACATGTGATGTACCCTGATTCCACCACATGTCAATCTTACCGACACCATCCAACATGTGATGTACCCTGATGCCACCACGTGTCGATCTTACCGACTCCCTCTAACATGTGATGTACCCTGATTCCACCACCTGCCCATCTTACCGACTCCCTCCAACATGTGATGTACCCTGATTCCACCACATGTCCATCTTACCAACACCCTCCAACATGTGATGTACCCTGATTCCACCACCTGCCCATCTTACCGACACCCTCCGACATGTGATGTACCCTGATTCCACCACGTGTCGATCTTAACGACTCCCTCCAACATGTGATGTACCCTGATTCCACCACGTGTCGATCTTACCGACACCCTCCAACATGTGATGTAACCTGATTCCACCACCTGCCCATCTTACCGACTCCCTCCAACATGTGATGTACCCCGATTCCACCACCTGCCCATCTTACCGACGCCCTTCAACATGTGATGTACCCTGATTCCACCACCTGCCCATCTTACCGATGGCCTCCAACATGTGATGTACCCTGATTCAACCCCCGGCCTATCTTACTGACACCCTCCAGCATGTGATGTAACCTGATTCCACCACCTGCCCATCTTACCGACACCCTCCAACATGTGATGTACCCTGATTCCACCACGTGTCCATCTTACCGACACCCTCCAACATGTGATGTACCCTGATTCCACCACCTGCCCATCTTACCGACTCCCTCCAACATGTGATGTACCCTGATTCCACCCCCTGCCCATCTTACCGACACCCTCCGACACCGTGATGTACACTGATTCCACCAAATGTCCAGCTTACCGACTCCCTCCAACATGTGATGTACCCTGATTCCACCACATGCCCATCTTACCGATGGCCTCCAACACCATGATGTATTCGCCGGCCGTGTAGTCGTAGATGATGTTTGCCTTGACTCCCATCTCCCACTGTTGTACGGCGCCCCTGTTGCCGACCTGGTCGTACCATTCTTCCACGTCCGTCGTGTAGTTCTTGTCGAGGATGTTACACTCCACTCGAGCGCTGAACGTGTCGGGCAGCTTGGGCGTCGGTCCTTAACACAATGGTCATATAAACTCATCTTATAATTTAGAAATGATCAGGGGGCACGGGTGGCCCAGTCATCTAAGGCGCCGCGATTCGCTGTGCAGAGTTGCGTCCCTTGGGCACGCAAGAAACCTATGATTGTGGGTTCGAATCCCGGTTCGCCCCAATTATGTTTCTAGGTTTGTCAGCACCATACCCGTGCTCGTGGGTTTCACCGAAGTGGTAAACGTCTGAGACCTGCATCACTTCGGGCTTTCCTCCCTCATTAAGCTGACACGCCGCGATATAACTGGAATAATGTTAAAAGCGGCGTTAAACCCTACTCACTCACTCACTCACTAGAAATGATCAACTACATTAATCAAGGCGTGGAGTCTTCCGCATATATAAATATTTACCAAAAAATGAATTTACCTTAGGTGACACGATTTTACGACAGACCCCACAGGGCCACGTGGGGGTCCTAACGGGTCGTAGTATGTGCCGGCTTAGTAGTCATTACTAGATATTCGTTCTGTCATTACATGGTCCACTTTCTGATGATGTATATTATATCAATGACTTGCGCATGATGTACAGTCTGTACAGTACACAGTGTCTGTTGCTTGATGGTCGGTGACGTCATCAGTTGTCTGCCTACCACTGGTGCACAAGGTCACTGGTATGAACGTGTATACTCTTGCACTGGTACTGAATGGGACCTATCGCCATGATACTGTAGGACGAACGCAGAACACTAACCGCGACTATTGTGGCGCTGAAAACAGCTATGTCAACATCAACACAGTGTAAACATGATGTACTGCTGCTGCCGATCCCACGTCTCCTGACACCGCATCTCAACATCCACCACTACCACTACGCCAGCGAGGACGTTCATCAAAGACTGGCAACTACCTCAACCGCATTCCCGCCCCTTCCACAATGTCCGCCCCAACATCTATGGCTATGGCTATGGCTATGGCTATGTATCAGACCTGTGTCTACCTCAAGACCAGCAGTGGTCATACGTCTATCTGACAGTAAAAGTTTGTCTATCCCTGTGCACTAAGTAAACTAACATAGATCAAGGGCCGAAAATTTGACGAAAACAATCTTTTGGTTCTGTCTTGACAAGTTTATCTTATAAGCATGCAAACAGTCATTTTGTTTCTCAGGAAACCTGTCCACATGGAAGATGCACAAAATTTTATAAAATATGTCGCAAAGGACGTAACTTTGGAAAAAAATTTTTTATGGCACCAATGTTCCAACTCTTGATAGCATCTCTCAGATACGCTGGCAAATCTTTTTCAAGTCACTTCAGTAGTTCCTGAGAAAACGTGTTCCTAGCTTTAGGGTCATCGTCAGCCTTAAACATAGCCGCCCAACGTTTAACAGTGGCATAGCTGGGGCACATATCCCATACACTTGTGACATGCGGTCATGAATGTCTTGTGGAGTACTTGATGACTGCTCGGTTCTCGTTCTTTTCCATATCTGTGTCCACTTGGACCACTTTCACGTTCAACTGGCTGTTACTTATATACACATGGTCTCACCAGACCAAATACACTTGCACTTGTTCGAAACAGATATCGGCCCGTATGCCCGAAGTCGACAGATTTGTTCTCGGGCTGATACGAGTCTGAGGTTTATTCAAGTAATTATTTGTTAATTTTTCAAGTAATGTGATAAACATAACTTTCATATTTATAAACAATAGGATTAGATCCCTCAAGTGGTGTTTGCCATGTTGCGGCAAAGATGATTTAGAAGCTGATAATTTCCTGATAAATGTAGGCTTCATCTATCACCGCCGAGTCTCATCGAACTCGGGGTGATAGCAGTAAAAGCTTCTGGTTGACTGGTTGTGTTTTTAAATTTTATATTGGAAAAGTATGTCTCCCTGCTTTAGCAAAAAATGTTTGGGCCTACAGTTTTTTTCCACTGGGCCTACAGATTTTAAATGTGTTGGCCCTTAAGGCCAACTCTGCTGAGTTTCAGAAATTGTACAACATTGCCCATGTTGTGGCCCATAGTTGAAAGTTAGGCTCGCCACTACATGCTACCCCACCCCCACCAGTACTACTAGCTCCGTCCCTCACCCACCCTCAACACTACATTCCACCCCACCCCCACCAGTACTACTAGCTCCGTCCCTCACCCACCCTCAACACTACATTCCACCCCACCCCCACCAGTACTACTAGCTCCGTCCCTCACCTACCCTCAACACTACATTCCACCCCACCCCCACCAGTACTACTAGCTCCGCCCACATCTACCCTCACCACTACATTCCACCCTCCCCCGCCAGTACTACTAGCTCCGCCCACCCCCTGCCCTCACCACTACATTCCACCCCACCCCCACCAGTACTACTAGCTCCGTCCCTCACCCACCCTCAACACTACATTCCACCCCACCCCCACCAGTACTACTAGCTCCGCCCATATCTACCCTCACCACTACATTCCACCCTCCCCCGCCAGTACTACTAGCTCCGCCCACCCCCTGCCCTCACCACTACATTCCACCCCACCCCCACCAGTACTACTAGCTCCGTCCCACACCCACCCTCACCACTACATTCCACCCTCCCCCGCCAGTACTACTAGCTCCGTCCCACACCCACCCTCACCACTACATTCCACCCCACCCCCACCAGTACTACTACCTCGTCCCACACCCACACTCACCACTATATTCCACCCCACCCCCGCCAGTACTACTAGCTACGCCCACCCCCTGCCCTCACCACCACACCCACCTGGGTTGCTGCCGTCGGAGGGAATGCACACGCTGGGGTCCGGGCCCTTGATAGTCTGGGACGACGTCAGCGTCAGCAACGACAACATCCAAAGGTAGATCGAGAATCCCCACATCCTTGGATAGAGAAACACATAAAACCTTAGTTTTGATAAACAACATGATGGAATGGGTACCATGAGGGTTGCTGATCTGATCATTCAATACTGCACCTAGAACAATACACACTGACATTCCCTTTGTCTTTCAATGTGTGATATATTCTTTCCGTAACTTCTAGAATTAAATGGGGCGGCCTAGTAGCCTAGTTGTTAAAGCGTTCGCTCGTCACGCTGAAGACCCGGGTTCTATTCCCGACATTGGTACAATGTGTGAAGCCAATTTCTGGTGTCCCCCTAAAAGTGGCGTAAAACCATATTCACTCATTCACCCGTCCAAGAATAGAATACTTAGAGAATAACCTATTCACGCACTCACCCACCAAAGAATAAAATACTTAGGGAAAAACCTATTCACGCACTCACCCACCCAAGAATTAAATACTTAGAGAATAACCTATTCACTCACTCACCCACCCAAGAATTAAATACTTAGAGAATAACCTATTCACTCACTCACCCACCCAAGAATAAAATACTTAGGGAATAATCTATTCACTCACTCACCCACCCAGGAATAAAATACTTAGAGAATAACCTATTCACTCACTCACCCACCCAAGAATAAAATACTTAGAGAATAACCTATTCACGCACTCACCCACACAAGAATAGAATACTTAGAGAATGACCTATTCACTCACTCGCCCACCCAAGAATAAAATTCTTAGAGAATAACCTATTCACTCACTCACCCACCCAAGAATAAAATACTTAGAGAATAAACTATTCACAACTCGGAATTAGGGATTATCGTTCACTCGTGAATTATTTATTTTAGCTCAGATCCGAGCCGAGGACCGTCCACACCAACTCACGAGGGACAGCTAATCCGTAATGTCGGGTTGCGAGTAGGTACATTACCCATAGTTCTCTTTTTAGAAAGAGTAGAAAACTAAAGGTTTCCTGATCTGATATGGAGATGTCAGTTCAGTTACTCGAACGATGGAATAACATCATGAACAATGCATGCTTGTTTGTTTGTTTGTAGTTTAACGCCGAACTCAATATTCTAGTTATATGACGGCGGTCTGTAAATAATCGAGCCTGGATCAGACAATCCAGTGATTGACATCATGAGCATCGATCGACGCAACTTGGACACGATTACCTGCATCAACAAAGCCAGCGAGTCTGACCACCCGACCCCGTTAGTCGCCTCTTACGACAAGCATGGGTTGCTGAAGACTTATGTATTCTACCCCGGATCTTCATGGGTCGAACAATGTATGAAGACATCTTCAAATATCACTGTAATTTTTAGTATATTACAAACAGGGAAAATATATTGGTGCATTATTTCTAGCCATTCTCATAGAGCATCATTAATTTTGCTTTAACGCCTATTGGTCCATTGTTTTCTTGTTTTGGTTTTATGTGACGTCATACAGTCATATGATTAACCGAGCTGTTTCTCGTATCGATCCTGAAACCCATACATTTTCTCAGTAAAATGCCTATAACATAAGCTACTTTCAGCTACAAATTACGGATGGTTAGTCACCCGCCAATGTGCGGGGCTTAATTCAAACACAGGGTAATCCATAATTCATCGTTGCTCGTAGGTTAAAATCTGAGAAACACGTTCCTGAACATTTCAAATAGGAAAACATTCTGATGTACCGACTCGTGTTGCACTAGACAGTGGTAGGTACACGAGGACACAATGTGTTGATAACTCACAATCAGGGCGCCATTCTTCAATGTGGTGTCAGCGTGGCGATTGTCGCAAGTCAGTGTTAAACTAAGATCAAATTTAGTGCTAATATCGCTTTGTTGAATGGGGCCCAGATCACAACCGTGTAAATAGAAGTACTCTACCACGCAACAGTAAAACAATGCTTTACACATTCGTTAAATGTACCAAATGAATGTTAACATCAGGATCAAATTCATTATGTATTCCAGTAGACTTTCACTGAGCGTATATTGAATGGAAATCTTACTTCAAGACACCTCCAGTTCAATACCGTATAAGAACGATGTATATTTAAATGCAGTATATTTACCTGTGTTGCTGTGATGACGAAGTGATAGCGGCCATATTTCAGTCCACGCCCCTCAACTATTATCTCCTATCGTCCTGCCACCCTGCAGATATCTCCAGTAAACACAAGGACGTCACACAGTCCCCGCGGTAGATACAGATAGCTACATCCATGCTGTCATACTGACTTCATGAAACGGCTGTATTGTATCACTTAGTATTCACCCCGTAGGGATTACAGATAATAATTAGTCTCTACCAACCTATGGATGTTTTTTTTTTATTTTTTAATTTTTTAGATCGCACTCAGCTATATGACGGCGGTCTGTAATTAGTCGAGTCTGGATCAGACAATCCAGTGATTGACATTATGAGCATCGATCCACGCATTTGGGACACGATGACATGCATCAACCAAGTCAGCGAGCCTGACCATCCGGTCCCGTTAGTAGCCTCTTACGACAAGCATAGTCGCTTTATGCGGCAAGCATGGGTTGCTGAAGACCTGTTCTACCCCGGATCTTCACGGGTCACCCATGGATGTAATTAAGGGGCTACTAAATGGATCGGATGGTCAGGCTCCATGACTTGGTGGTTGCCTGTCACCGACGGCGTGGGCAGGTGCCCAAAATATTAATCACTGACGTCCCTCGTCCGAATGCGATTATTTACAGGCAGCTGTCACAGCTGGTCTGTTGATGATTGCGGCGTAAAACAAATAAAAACAGCATTAGCTGTATTTTCGAGCGAGTGTCGTAAAGTGAGTATGATACAAGTTCTATAATATTTTTTGAATGTTACCCCTTCAAGTAAACTAGGGCGACTACTTTGTGAGAAATTGAAACATATAAGACAGCTACCGATACATCGAAAAGAACAACGAAGAACGAGGTGGGTTTTATTGAATGACAATACATTGTTCTATCATGACGTCATTTCAGGAGATTCGAACATACTTTCGCAACTAAATGACGCCGTAAATTGCGGGGTAGTGAGATATTCCCATCAGATGTAGCTTGGCAAAACAGATACACGCAATGCCAGAACGATGGCAACCATAAGTAGGCAACAGTGGGAGAAAAGGTACAGTTATGGCCGTCAATTGTTTGTGTTTGTGAGAATATTCAGGAGATACCAAACTTTTATGCCTCTGTTCATAAAATAGACTTGTCCGACATTCCCGAGATCGGATGGTATTGTATGACATCTAGTCTCTCTTTTATTACTCGATAACAACCATCGGTAGTACATGAGTTGTACAACAACAAAAACTACAGAAATAGATGACTGTACAGTTTGATGGCATATATTCTAGCATACGTCACAGTATAGCATTCAAATGTCTGAGGAACTTTGAGAGTTTAGGATATGTAATCATGTTTGGCCAGTGTGTGTAGTATTCATTGGCACATTCAGTGCGTAATGTTAAAGGTGAATTACAGCTGAATAAATAGTGGAACTCGTCACCAGTTACTTGGGAGTCACACAATGTACATATCCTTGGTTCTTGTGATATAGTTCCCCATCGTATTATTAGGAATAGGTAATACTTACACCAGTATGGTATGGCACGTTTAGCAATATTAATGCTTAGTGGTGGTACTAGTGAGTGTGTGTGTGTGTGTGTGAGTGTGTGTGTGAGTGAGTGGGTGAGTGAGTGTGTGTGTGTGTGTGTGTGTGTGTGTGTGTGTGTGTGTGTGTGTGTGTGTGTGTGTGTGTGTGTGTGTGTGTGTGTGAGTGAGTGAGTGAGTGAGTGAGTGAGTGAGTGAGTGAGTGAATGTGTGTGTGTGTGAGTGTGTGTGAGTGATTGAGTGAGTGATTGAGTGAGTGTGTGTGTGTGTGAGTGAGTGTGTGTGTGAGAGTGAGTGAGTTAGTGAGTGAGTGTGTGTGTGTGTGTGTGTGTGTGTGTGTGTGTGTGTGTGTGTGCATATTAAATAACTAGTTGGCATTCAACAGTTACTACATTTCCACGTGTGCAAGTCTGGACTTACAGCTACAATAAAAACACAAATTTTGGCTAGCTCAGCAAGTTCCTTTTACGAGTACAGGAAGTGAAACACAGCAACCCAAGTCCCGCGCCAAATGTCACCTGCTCGAAAACGTCCGTGCATGGTCATGGTCACAATCAGGATTAGTCATCCTGTTCAAAAAGACAAAACTAATTATTGGAAAAACGTGGTCACTTTTAATTTACTCAATTGATGTACATTTGAAAACATCAACAAATCTCACACAAGTTCACCCAATCACAGCTGCCACATCTCTCAATCTACATTAAATCGTCCTCAACGAAAGCTGCTGGCCGAAAGACTGATTCTGATTTGGTGTGGTAGCAGTAGAAATCCTATAGACTGGCGCCAGCACTCTCAGAGTTGCAGATTTGTTTTTTTCTGAAACCAGTTCAGACTTTAGATAATATACTAACCATTTACCCCAGCCAAGTCGAGCCGGCGAAACCCATCTTCGTCCGGAGCAGGCGCACCCGTAGTTTGGGGTTAAGCGAAACGCAAATGTTTTCGCTTGGACTTCTTTTTTTCTATCCTTCTTTCATTACACGATATCAACCATCAGTGGTACATGAGTTGAACAACAACAACAACAACAACAACAACAACAACAACAACAACAACAACAACAAAAACAGACACCGGAATATATGGTACAGGTCGATATAAGGAATTGCATCCGACGTCATGTTTGTCACTGAAATTTGGCAATGGTCTCCACGTGTCTACCATAAAACTTGTTCACAGCTTTACCAAGGCCTTGAACGCTGTAACTATTATCAACCAACTTCAAAGCATGTGTGGTTTGGCGTTTAATAACATGTAGCGAGTGTTTAAAACGTTACAAAAGCTTTACAAAAGACATAAAAAAGTTACACAATTAGTGAAAAACAGTTTTCTTACATTTTTTTCTTTTCTTGTATTTACCCAGCCCGCTCTCTTGTTTTCAGTTTTGTAACACGAATATTTCAAGAAGAGAGAAACCTGCAGTGAGTGAGAAACTGGCTTTACACATTGTACCAATGTCGGGAATCGAACCAGGGTCTTTAACGTGAGGAGCGAACGCTTTAACCACTAGGCTACCCGACCGCCCCTCTAGAATGAATGAAAACCGTCAAAAATAGTTATAAAATACTAAAACGTAACTGAGAAGGGACAAGTACACTTAACAATTTTGCAAGCAGCTGTTACATTTAACCGGCTGGATGCCGAGTTTTGTTCTGACGCACATTTTCCTAAGATCGAAAAAGTGAAGGTTGTACGTGAATTGCGATCACGCGGCACTGGATCTACCTCTAGCACTGGATCTATAAACTTACGCAGAGATGTAGAATATTAAATTTCCTATCTGATGGTGTAAATTAAACTGCAAATATGTAAACGGTTTGAAAAAAATGACACTACTAAGTGTTGTCCGAGAATTTATTCTGCGTTGAAAAACAGGAATTTTCTCCGCGTTTTATCGTATACCGATTAAAATACTGTGCGACGAATTATTTTTATTTAGCAGCTTTACAGAAACTGTGAGCGAACAAAACACTGCCTAATATCTGAACCACAAAATGGAATGACTGCTTTTACCATTTCAGTGATGTCTTGAATAGTTAAACAATCAGATAGTTTACGGTGTATCGATCTTAATTCGACAAGACATTCATCTGTTTGGCATCCATTTTACGTAATCAAATACTCAAAAGAATATTTCAAAACAAACAAAATTATATTCACTAATGGACATGTATTTGTTCATTATTATATCATTATTTCTCTTCATCTGATGTCTGAATTACACAATAAAAGATGCGGGGAAAGCTCAATTAGTACAGAATTTTCAGGATAATCGTATGAGGTTCCACCAACGGGGTACATGGCACGGGTTACATTTCATATTTTTTTTTCAATTCTTGGAGAAACAAAGTGAAACAGTTTAATATCATGTGGTCACAATATTTAACAAAGGATGAACCCATTGAAACGAGTTGAATAATTCGTAGATCGTTTAATTGTGACCAACACGCACCTGGCGAATTGTGTAGATATCACTTTTCTGTATATCAAACGACATAAAAAAATAATTCCAAGGCCAAAATAATTCTTCTCAAAATGTGTGTATATATTTCACGAAACATATTATCCATTTTGTGGGACGTTTCAATGTCAACATGAACTTTGAGATATAAATGAATTAAACCATTGTTCTATAAAATAGTAGTAAATAAACTAAACTTTACACGAATAAACGTTCAAGGATTTGATAATATTGAGATACTTGAATAGGGTGATTTAGAGCTGTGTCCCGTTTTGCTGTTTCTGATCATTGAAGACATCGGCAGCTGGGTTGTTAACTCCGGTTTTGGTTTCGTTGTTCTCTTTATACGATAATCCATACACAGGGATAGGTCCCGATCCGTTCAGGGGTAACTTCTCCTTGCTGGAACTGCTGACAATATCACCCGACGCTGGTACCACAATCTCCCCATCCTTTTCAGATGCTATTTCCTGATAGGAACAGAATACCACAGTGAGAAAGTGAATGATTTGGTTTAAAATGATTATAATTTATTAAATACTTTGAAATCGACCCTGTTCCCGTCAGTAGATAACTTTGAGATTCAGGAACTCTTTCACAAGACAACCTTCGCAATTCCACCATACCTGAAACGTCTCGTTACATCCGTTTCACAAACAACTTGTCGCTCAAGTCGACCTTAATCTAAACTGGGCTACAGTTCTTTTCAACACAAAGCTTCCGCAGTTACAGCACAGGTAACCTTTGCGAAATATTGAGGTACATGCGTTTCAGAAAGCAACCTCAGCTGCCTTGCCTCAAACTTGATTGTTTTACTGAAACAATTATGTGAGACGGGCAGGCTGAAACCTACCTCCGGGTCTCTCAACTCCTGGTTACAGCGGAGACACCTACCTCCGTGTCTCTGAACTCCTGGTTACAGCGGAGAAACCTACCTCCGGGTCTCTGAACTCCGGGTTACAGCGGAGACACCTACCTCCGGGTCTCTGAACTCCTGGTTACAGCGGAGACACCTACCTCCAGGTCTCTGAACTCCTGGCTACAGTAGAGAAACCTGCCTCCGTGTCTCTGAACTCCTGGTTACAGCGGAGACACCTACCCCCGGGTCTCTGAACTCCTGGTTACAGCGGAGACACCTACCTTCGGGTCTCTGAACTCCTGGTTACAGCGGAGATACCTACCTCTGGGTCTCTGAACTCCTGGTTACAGTAGAGACACCTACCTCCGGGTATCTGAACTCCTGGTTACAGCGGAGACACCTACCTCCGGGTATCTGAACTCCTGGTTACAGCAAAGACACCTACCTCCGTGTCTCTGAACTCCTGGTTACAGCGGAGACACCTACCTTGGGGTCTCTGAACTCCTGGTTACAGCGAAGACACGTACTTCCAGGTCTCTGAACTTCTGGTTACAGCGGACACACCTAACTCCGGGTCTCTGAAATCCTGGTTACAGCGGAGACACCTTCTGACGGGAGCGGGAAGGCAGCAGAAGAGTCGGTCGAAGAAAGGTACAAGATACTTTGTGTCCACATCACCCAGCCGATTCATACCTGCGAGTACAGGGAACGAGGGGATATACCTGGGACAATGGGGCGTTCAATAGAACATACCTCGGATGGAGGGGCTGTCAATACAATATACCTGGGATAGAGGGGCTGTCAATACAATATACATGGGACAATGGGGCGTTCAATAGAATATACTTGGGATAGAGGGGTTTTCAATACAATATACCTGGGATAGAGGAACTTTCAATACAATATACCTAGGATAGAGGGGCTTTCAATACAATATACTTGGATAGAGGGTCTGTCAATACAATATACCTGGGATAGATTGGCTTTCAATACAATATACTTGGATAGGGTGGCTGTCAATACAATATACCTGGGATAGAGGGGCTTTCAATACAATATAGCTGGATAGAGTGGCTGTCAATACAATATACCTAGGATAGAGGGGATTTCAATACAATATACTTGGATAGAGTGGCTGTCAATACAATATACCTGGGATAGAGGGGCTTTCAATACAATATAGCTGGATAGAGTGGCTGTCAATACAATATACCTGGGATAGAGGGGCTTTCAATACAATATAGCTGGATAGAGTGTCTGTCAATACAATATACCTGGGACAAGGGGCGTTCAATACAATAGACCTGGATAGGGCTGCTGTCAATACAATATACCTGGGATAGATGGGCTTTCAATACAATATACTTGGATAGAGTGGCTGTCAATACAATATACCGGGGATAGAGGGGCTTTCAATACAATATAGCTGGATAGAGTGGCGGTCAATACAATATACCTGGGATAGAGGGGCTTTCAATACAATATAGCTGGATAGAGTGGCTGTCAATACAATATACCTGGGATAGAGGGGCTGTCAATACAATATACCTGGGACAATGGGGCGTTGAATACAATATACCTGGGACAGAGGGGTTGTCAATACAATATATCTGGGATTGGGGGGCTTTCAATACAATATACCTGGATAGGGGTCAAGATTTTGGATGTCTCTGAACCAAATTCTCTCTCTCGTCATTTCAGCTACCTGAAATTTTGTGAAGTGTCCAGTTCTGTTTTCTACAGTTGCTCTTTACACAGCTGTGATAACTGTTGATATCAAACATTATTTGTCCACACTATAGATATAGTCAGAATATTCTGGTCCGATAGGCTCTGTGCCTGACATATCAGTGTTGTCTGTTGAGAAATGAGAAAACCAAGATTGACCCGCGCATTTGTATCATTTACAGTTCTGGTATTTACAGGTGTTGAACAAATATGTCACAGTTTTGTAACTATTCATTTGACAATATTGGTACAATATGATAAAGATTATAGGCAGGTCTTTACAAGTCCGAAAGACCGTGGATACTCGTTTTTACATGTTCATGTAGGGGCGGTCGGGTGGCCCAGTGGATAAAGCGTTCGCTCGTCACGCCGAAGACCCGGGTTCGATTCAAGACATAGGTACAAAGTGTGAAGTCCATTTCTGGGTCCCCCCCCCCCCCCCCCTCCGTGATATTGCTGGAATATTGCTAAAAGCGGCGTAAAACCAAACTCACTCATTCACTCACATGTTTATGTCGTCATTGTATGTCAAATAGGCACCGTTTTGGTTTGAATACTTTTGTTTCTGCTCAAACAGTTTTTGTCAATTCAAAGTAAAGGACAATTATCACGGCCACAGACGTAACCGTTCACACCTGCCCCCTAAGCTTGTACAATCCATCTGGTTGTTTGGATGGCTAGTGTTGTTTTGTGCACTCTAAGTTGCGATAATAATTAAAGAAAACTACCGTTAATATATTGAAAGGTCGCTGATCCTTTGTATGTCGTTGTACTTATGACTAGGTGACCGCCTCCGTGGTCTAGAGGTAGAGCGTCCGACCGGAGAGCGGAACGTCCGGGGCTCGATTCCCGGCCGCGTCATACCAAAAGACGTTAAAAGATGGTTCTTGTTGTTACCCTGTCTGGCGCTCGGCATTAAGGGGCTAAAACAAGGACTGGTCGGCTCGGAGTCAGTATACTGTGTCTGAGTGGGGTATTCATGTTAAACTGCGGCATGGTATCTCAGTGAGCTAGCACTATAAATCGGCATCAGTCCGGACTAGTACAAGCAGCCATACACACACACGTACATGCACGTCGCTATATAAGTTCAATAATCATGGACGTGACGTTAAACCCAATTTCACCTCACCTACATGTATGACTAGGTTTCATTAACTGAAGTCAAAGTATAACAATTGCCACTGTGCCACTGCCGCGCAGAGACTGACAACATAGAGTTGCCTGAACTCAACTACAAATGAGGTGACTGACCTGTGATAGCGCTCACAATGAGACCAACAACGACCACTGTCGCTGCACCAATAGCCGGGTACCACAAATATGACACTGTGTACAGGGCGGAGACACCAGTACTGAAACATGATAGAGTAGAGATGAGGTAGAGAGGACACTGTGTACAGGGCGGAGACGCCAGTACTGAAACATGACAGAATAGACATTAACTCCACTACACGTGTACACGCTAACCCCCTCACTGACATTAACACCACTACACGTGTACACGCTAACCCCCTCACTGACATTAACACAACTACACGTGTACACGCTAACCCACTCACTGACATTAACACCACTACACGTGTACACGCTAAACCCTCACTGACATTAACACCACTGCACGTGTACACGCTAACCCACTCACTGACATTAACTCCACTACACGTGTACACGCTAACCCACTCACTGACATTAACACCACTACACGTGTACATGCTAACCCCCTCACTGACATTAACTCCACTGCACGTGTACATGCTAACCCCCTCACTGACATTAACTCCACTGCACGTGTACACGCTAACCCCCTCACTGACATTAACACCACTACACTTGTACACGCTAACCCCCTCACTGACATTAACACCGCTACACGTGAACACGCTAACCCACTCACCGACATAAACACCACAACACGTGTACACGCTAACCCACTCACTACTCGACAGTCCCTCCAGCTGTTGTCATGATGGAGGACATTGCTGTTGTCATGGAGTCGGTGGTGTTGGGGACGCTGCAGTTGTATGTGGGGAACTCAAGGCCAGTTGGGGCTCCCACAACCGTGTAGGCTCCTATGCTGATCCACAAGGGAAACGCCAACCCTAGAATACCTCCGACCACTGCTCCCTAAAAGACATATATGAGTGAGTGAGTGAGTGAGTGAGTGAGTGATACATACACCTCAATTACTATGGGGCGATAGCGACTAAATCTAAAGGTCTCCGCTATATCTGACTGAACTTACAATCCAGTTGGCCCACGGGAAGAAGGCGCCGAGAGCAAACATCCCCAGCAGAGGCCCCGAGGCAGCCCCAGTGAAGCTCAACGATGCCTTAGTGATAACATAGAACAAAGGTGTCATCTCAATATTCGATCAACATGTTTTGAAAAAACCCATCAGATCAAACTTTGTCAGCAAACACAGTTTTGTGACCGGGGAACTGTCAAACGAATTTGACTACTCAATATGTTTACACTGTTATCGTTAATATTGAACTGCTGTAGATCCGGTAACGCTGTTTAATATCAAACAACATCTCACCTGTAAAACTGTTCCTCCCAACGTCATTGCCAAAAAAGACATCCCGATACCAGTGCCACCAAAGAACAGCACTACAATATGGAAATATTATTTGGTTTTGTTGTGCAAGGTTAAATAAACAAAAATTGGACACGACAAATTCTACGGGTTCTTCGGGTAACCTTGCTTTACATTGTACACGTGCGATCTACATCTCATTCAAAGAAAATATAATAGCGCAGATTATGGGGCAGAGGACATTGTCCTTCAATACTTTGATATTGATCTTAGGACGTTTACCTCTGTTGTAATGAATATGAATAACTTAGAAAAACTAACCCAAAAATTTTGTGACGAGCGTTTTCTGTCTTTCGTTCAGTCTTTCCCCGAGGACTGGCTTCAGGAAGTCCTCCCAGCACACAGCGGCCAGGGCGTTCAGACTGGAGGACACCGTGCTGCAAGTTGCAATATTGCCTATTAAAAGATGGGGATGTTTGAGGGTTACGGTATTTGAGCAGACACCAAGACATAAACACTGATAAAGTTGGCACACTCGCAATAATTACACATAAGAGGGGACAGTGCATCCCCAGCTCACGTCAAAAGGGATCGGTTCATATCTATGTGTTCCACTATACTGACAGTTCCTACCTGCCTGCTTCACTATACTGAACAGATCCTACCTGAGTGCTCCACCAATCAGAACAGTTTCTACCTGAGTGCTCCACCAATCAGAACAGTTTCTACATGAGTGCTCCACTAAACAGAACAGTTCCTACCTGAGTGCTCCACTATACTGAACAGTTTCTACCTGAGTGCTCCACCAATCAGAACAGTTCCTAACTGAGTGCTCCACCAATCAGAACAGTTTCTACCTGAGTGCTCCACCAATCAGAACAGTTTCTACCCGAGTGCTCCACCAATCAGAACAGTTTCTACCTGAGTACTCCACCAGTCAGAACAGTTTCCAACTGAGTGCTCCACCAATCAGAGCAGTTTCTACCTGAGTGATCCACCAATCAGAACAGTTTCTACCTGGGTGCTCCACTTAACAGAACAGTTCCTACCTGAGTGCTCCACCAATCAGAACAGTTTCTACCTGAGTGCTCCACCAATCAGAACAGTTTCTACCTGATTGATCCACCAATCAGAACAGTTTCTACCTGAGTGCTCCACTAAAGAGACATGAGATGAACAATCCTGGGAGACCGGGATATCCGAGCACCTCCATCACGAAATAGGGTATCAGCTGGAAAGAAAAAAAGTGCGCGAGGATACTTCTAAACCGTTACAGCAGTTTTCCAGAAACATCCCGTCGAGGGACATCAGAACTTAGCTTCATATGATAGAGAAGTGGCCAGACCCTCACACTGCCGACATACCCCTCCCCATAGTAGAACAAAGCAAACTTAGATTTACTTTATGTTTTTGTACCCGGACTAGAAAATGATAGTTGTGATCAAATGTTTTGGTGGCAGATACTGTTTAAGTGCACTTTTATTTTGTAAAAATAGAGAAAATCAAATAAAGTCCCCTTAAAAGGTAATGTATGCATTAAGTCCTTGTTTCTATCATTTATAGTTAACAACCAAGCCATTTGATATCTCAAAAGTATTTCATTTATAATAGATTATACAACACATACATGTCACCGTTTGCAAATATCTTGTCTATATTGGATATTATTAAAGGTTTTGCCCAAAGTCAATAACTATTTTAAACACCGAGGAGGTACATTTGAAGGTCAATGTCACTTTAAAGGACAAGTTGTAAATCAATACATAGATAGTATTAAAAATGCACACACAACTTTCGTTACTGGTTCTGGGTATGCGTGGTTAAGCCCTGTAGATTATACAAGGAAACAAACAAAAAATGTTCACAACAAGATCAAATCACTTCGGGCTTTCCTCCCACATTAAGCTGACACGCCTTGATATAACTGGAATACTGTTAAAAGCGGCGTTAAACCCAACTCACTCACTCACTCACTCCAACACTGAGTGTGCAGCTACAATGTTCCCACCTTCAGCAGATGCTTTCAAGCAACACATGGTGAGTGCCATGTTTCAGACGACAACGTGGCTGCAGATATAGCAGTCATCTCATCTGCAGTGACAGATCTGGACTGCCACATACTGAACACTGCGCCTGCTCTGGTGGCCAACACTCTGTAGACGATGATGAACCTGAAGGCTTTAGTGACAGTGGCAGTAGCGGCAGTGACTAAATGTTTCTTACTGTATTGGAGAAAATAATGAATTATTAATGAGTTACTGACAATGTTGAAGCAATTGTATATAAGTGCTTCACATTGACCCTTCAAAGTAAGTCAATATGACCAGCAACTGTAGCACAAAACATAGGTGAATTATCTTATAAAGGAAAATAACACGATAGATGGAGTTCCTGGTCGAAACCTAAATTTTGACATTTACATTCCTCATGCATTCCGATGTGAAGACGAAATATTGTCATTTTCCTGTATTTGCGGCAATCTTGGAGGCCATATTGTCCGCTATACTGGATAAATCAAATTTCTCAAGCTCATATATGTAACATACCTAAACGATTCATGTGTTCAAATAAAACAATTTGGTGTACAAGAATGTTAGTGGAGTCATTGTAATTGGTTAAATATGCTATTTTTGTATTTGTGGGATTACGTTCAGTAAACTGTCATACATTATATTATACCTATATCAATTGTGGATTGCCACTATGGAGGTTTATTATTTATTATCTTTAGGCTTGTAACACTTTGAAAATGAAAATTAAGTGATTTGTTCCTGTTTTTGACACATTTTGGCTGATAACTCAACTTAAACTATTTTGCAACTTGTTTATTTGTTCTATGTTAGGTTTCCTAAGTCAGCTCACTGAATTTGATTATAAAATGAGCATTGCAATATGCAAATTGATTTGTTATTTTTTTTTACCCATTTATTTGATTTACTAAATTCTGTCATACAAGTGTGCATTTCACCACCAAAAACCATGTCTGCCACCAAAGGAAATCACCACAACCATCATTTTTTGATGCATAAATGATATCTGGTGAAGAAAATGTGGTTCTACTGTGGGGAAGGGTTACTCCTTAAATAAGCCTCTTTTTAAAGGGTTGTCCGCTACTCTACAATGTACCCATGTGGGAATTCAAACATGGGCCTTGAAAACTTGAAGACCTCAGATCACACACACACGCACGCACGCACGCACGCACGCACACACACACCATAAAGAAAACAAACACACAGCTATCTTCCAGTATAGTGTACACCTTTGCAGACATATGGATGTACTCTTTCTGTATGGTGCTAATATCTGAATGGCTGTTACTTTGCTTTTTGCCAGATAAAACATTCCTTATAGGATTTTTCCACTCAATGAATGATACCCGTTCTAACAGGTCTTACTTGGTTCGAGTTACTGATGTAATTTGCAGACAGTGGATCACATCCTTTCTGTGTGTAATAGGCGAAGATAATGATTCCGGCAAGACACACGATTGTCAATAGAGTGAAGACACCAATGACATTCAGCATCACCGACCTGAATAAAAGGTTTTGAATTAGTGGTAAAAATATTACCACAACGGACAGACATATTAAATTATAAATGACAAACACAGATGCATGTATGTCGGGGTCGTGGGTCAGGCTAGAGCTTTTAGCTTTCCCGGGCAGGAGGAGAGCAAACAATAGTTTAACTTGCGTGAATGAAGGTGCCACGGGTCTGTTGCTTTATATCGCCACGTGCGTATTCGAAATCCTCAGGTAGTCCTCATTAAATACTTTTACACAAAAGTTTTAAAGTTTGTGCGGGTAATATTGTCAGTGTAGCCTGGATATAAACCAGTATACATCCTAGCCATACATACACCCCGTGTTATCATTCAGATATCAGCTGTGTCACATTGCTTCTTACAGTTTGGCCTTCTGGAGTGTGGGCAGTGCACAGTACCGCTGGACACTGGCCTGGTTGACCCCGAAAGTCGCCGTCCAGGATATCATCCCACCAACCACCAGTGACCAGAAGGAATGGCGGACAGTGGGATCTGGATCAAAGCTGAAACGGGAAACACACACATCCATGTCAGAGCGAGTGAACAGTTGTCCAGTAATGGCACAGCTTATGTAGAAGAAAGGGACACGTTCACGCCCTGGGATTTATGTGGATGACGAAGGTCGGCTATTAAATGTACGAACGATAGACAAAATGGGTATGATTTTATTGATGAACATGAGGGTGTACACACTTTAACAATGGGAGCGATCGCAATGTTTCCAACTTCCGAAATGAGAAAACTGATGCAGCGAGGCCAAATGTTGGTGCATCGATATCAGCGGCGACAATATTCGCATCAGACAATATACTTCCGCGGCCCATCTGAATAAAATCTTTCTCCACCTATTTATTATGTTTTATCCAGTTTCTTATTCAGTGTCTTTTCGTATTAGTGATTGAGTGAGTGAGTGAGTGAGTATGGTTTTACGCCGCTTTTAGCAATATTCCAGCAATATCACGGCGGGGGACACCAAAAATGGGCTTCACACATTGTACCGGCGTGACGAGCGAACGCTTTAATCACTAGGCTACCCGACCGCCCCTTTTTTCGTATTAAAATATGATGGCAGCTGACTCAAATCTTTCGTCAGAATAATGGATCACTGAAAATCATTGACAGCGACACGCAGTTGGTCGACAGCGTTCCGCCGCACAATGGGAGGATCACGCCTTCATCCTTTCGTGACTGCCATCACACACAGAAATGATCTGCGGAACGCCAGCGGTAGCAATATTTCTACTCAGACAGTGCGTTATCATTCCCGTGAGCCTTACATCACACTGGCCCGACATCACAGGCAGACACGTTTTGATTGGACAGACGATTATTGATGAATCGAGATATTATCTAGACTTCATAGATCATCGTGCCAGAGTGTGACGAAGACAATAAGAAAGATTTCAGGAATCCAACGTAGTCGAACAGGACCGGTATGGAGGGGGCTCAATCATGATTTGGGGTGGGATCAGTAGAGCTGGAAGAATCGATCTCTTGGCCTACAGCGGGGCACGATGAAAGGTGACATTATGGATGTGTACATTTGACTGTATGCTGGTGCACTTAGACTTCATCCCCATGGGCAATAAAGCACGACCTCATCGTGCCATGGTCGCTGATGCCTACTTACATTGTCCCCATGGAGTGGCCAGCCCGGTCAACCAAATCGAACACAAGTGAAAGGAGCTGCAGATCCAACGCCCCCCCGACTGTGATCGCATCACGTGTATCACGCACGCACTACTCATAGGTCTGACTGATTACTGGTCACATGTTCATTGTTGGCATTGTATTGCACATGACAACAGACGTTTGTTCATTAAACTTGTCTTCACGCAATATTGTCCTTGGCTGTTTCAACAACTGCATACAATGTAATGTTTCACGTGTTGATCCCAAGCACACTGCAAGTAGCATATGTATTTTGACAACCTAACTGTAAGTACTTACAAGTACTTTTACGCTGAAATGCATCATAGATGCACCATAGACAGCGTAAATAAACCTCTGTGTGCATGTAATTTTCTCTTTTAACAAAAAATGAATGTTTGGTAAATATCATATGCAAACCTACAAAGCATGCTTCACTTACATCCCCTGAGAGAACATTTCGTAGGGGCTCAGTAGAAAGTATATTCTTATACTCACACATGAACATAATTGGGGCCACATTAACAAACAGCGAATGAGAAAAATGTGATACATACTTAAAGAAATTAATTCTTCCCCATTCTTCGTTTATTCTCCACACTTCCCCCATGCCGCCAACCACGATGGATCCCTGAAATCATGGAATGGAACATTGATTATAAGGTCAACCCAGTCACTTTTATACGTTATGAACAATGTATTCAACCAATCTATCCATTATTTCACTTTAAATCTGATGAACCATGTATTACAAGGTCAGCCAATTTACCCATTATTTTACCGCAAACACAACGAGCCATACATTAAAGGGTCAACCACTTTACCCATTATTTTACCGCAAACACAACGAGCCATACATTAAAGGGTCAGCCAATTTACCCATTATTTTACCGCAAACACAACGAGCCATACATTGAAGGGTCAACCACTTTACCCATTATTTTACCGCAAACACAACGAGCCATACATTGAAGGGTCAGCCAATTTACCCATTATTTTACCGCAAACACAACGAGCCATACATTGAAGGGGCAACCAATTTACCCATTATTTTACCGCAAACACAACGAGCCATACATTGAAGGGTCAACCAATTTACCCATTATTTTACCGCAAACACAATGAGCCATACATTGAAGGGTCAACCAATTTACCCATTATTTTACCGCAAACACAACGAGCCATACATTGAAGGGTCAACCACTTTACCCATTATTTTACCGCAAACACAACGAGCCATACATTGAAGGGTCAACCACTTTACCCATTATTTTACCGCAAACACAACGAGCCATACATTGAAGGGTCAACCAATTTACCCATTATTTTACCGCAAACACAATGAGCCATACATTGAAGGGTCAACCAATTTACCCATTATTTTACCGCAAACACAACGAGCCATACATTGAAGGGTCAGCCAATTTACCCATTATTTTACCGCAAACACAACGAGCCATACATTGAAGGGTCAACCACTTTACCCATTATTTTACCGCAAACACAACGAGCCATACATTGAAGGGTCAGCCAATTTACCCATTATTTTACCGCAAACACAACGAGCCATAAATTGAAGGGTCAACCACTTTACCCATTATTTTACCGCAAACACAACGAGCCATACATTGAAGGGTCAACCACTTTACCAATTATTTTACCGCAAACACAACGAGCCATACATTGAAGGGTCAACCAATTTACCCATTATTTTACCGCAAACACAACGAGCCATACATTGAAGGGTCAACCACTTTACCCATTATTTTACCGCAAACACAACGAGCCATACATTGAAGGGTCAACCAATTTACCCATTATTTTACCGCAAACACAACGAGCCATACATTGAAGGGTCAGCCAATTTACCCATTATTTTACCGCAAACACAACGAGCCATACATTGAAGGGTCAGCCAATTTACCCATTATTTTACCGCAAACACAACGAGCCATAAATTGAAGGGTCAGCCACTTTACCCATTATTTTACCGCAAACACAACGAGCCATACATTGAAGGGTCAGCCAATTTACCCATTATTTTACCGCAAACACAACGAGCCATACATTGAAGGGTCAACCAATTTACCCATCGTTATTACTATTATTACTGCTATAAGGCCAGGCAGTTTACCCATTTTTAACTTTAAACGCGAGAAACTATGTATTATAAGAGCAAATGATGCACCTATTGTTTCTTTCGCTAAACGCGATGAACCATCAATAATATACTATTGGCTTCTTTTGTTTTACTTTGAACGTGAAGAACCATATATCATAAGGTCAA
This sequence comes from Haliotis cracherodii, assembly GCF_022045235.1. NCBI lineage: Eukaryota > Metazoa > Mollusca > Gastropoda > Lepetellida > Haliotidae > Haliotis > Haliotis cracherodii. The sequence goes on from NW_027266269.1 coordinate 39,709,774, forward strand.
CTGAAGAACCCATTTTTTTTACCTGAAACTCTGGGAACCATACTTTGTTGGGTCAAGCAATATACCCATATGCGCCCCCCTATGTTTTATTCTCCCTGCTGTGTTTTATTGAGCGATAAACATCGAGCACGAGTCGTTTATTTCTTATATATAATATTGATATTCTCATAATTTTCACGTCGATTATCTGCACCTTTTCTCCCAATATTGATCGTCATATCTCTCCTACTGTTGGGCACGATCGCTGTGCTGTCCAGCTTCTCTTTCAAAAATAACGTCGTCCAATTTACGACGTAATCAAGCTGCGAGCGAATGTTCGAATCCAAAGAAATGACGTCATGCTAGAACAGTGTTGTATAGTGAAATATACTACGCTTCGTTCTTCACTGTTAGTTGTGATTATTTTGCGAAGGTGTCTTATATTTTACTCCAAACGATAGGAATCATGTACTCTGGGGGGAACCATTTTACCCATTCTGTTTACTTTCAACGTGATGAACCATGTATTATAAAGTCTACCAATGTACCAATTATTTTTACTTCAAACGAGATGAACATATATTGTAGGGTCAACCAATTCATCCATTTGGTTTTACTTTTAACGCGATGAACCATGGATTATCAGGTCAGCCACTTTCCAATTTTTGCACTGTAAACCTGAACAATTATGTATTACAAGGTCACGCAATGTATCCATTGTTTATACTTTAAACGTTATGAGCTACGTATTATAATGTCCATTAGCATACTGTCTACCAATTTTAATGTATACCAATATTATTTCGAAATGTAAATATTGTATTTTAATGTGTCGAAACCTCTTCAGAAATTACATTTGTTTTAATAATGCTTCCTGATAAATAAGGGAGACTTTAATTATGTTTAATGATGGCTACAGTAACGGTAACTAGGCATTCTGACATAATTCCCCACGATCATACCTGAATGACTATTGCTAGTAGTCCGGCAAATATCACCACTGATTGAAACATGTCTGTCCACACAACTGCTTTCATTCCACCCTAAAATAAATTGAAATACCCCACATATAATCCACAGAGACATGAGTGAAATAACGTTAAGATGGTGTACCATCCGTGTGGAAGTGTAGTTTGAGCCGAGAGGCCACACAGAGGGTGGCCGAGAAATTATCTTACAACGAATTTATATAACCGCCATGTTTATCATTTTTCACCATTAAAAACAAATGGAGATTAGGATGCGTAACGCTTGTTTGTCACCATTTGCATATTGCCATTTGAGCTCCACATCCCCACGTCTGAAGTCAGCTTTAACACACACTACGCAACGTTGTTTTGTTGGAAGGAGCTTGAATTATTATGTCTGTTGCCTGGACGGCGGGACATACATGGAGCTGTACTCACTGTAGCGGTTATTTGAACTGTATGAAAATGTTATCAATCACCAAAATGGACGTATTTGAGTTTTAGTGAGTGAGTATGGTTCTACGCCGATTTTAGCAATATTCCAGCAAGATCAGAAATGGGCTTCACACATTGTACACAATTCGGGAATCGACCTCGGGTTTTAGGCCTGACAAGCCAACGCTTTAACCACTAGGCTACATAAAGGTAAGGATACAGGCAAACCCTCCAAAATATTCAGGCGACTGGGGGAGCGGTCGGGTAGCCTAGTGGTTAAAGCGTTCGCTCGTCACGCTGAAGACCCGGGTTCGATTCCCGACATGGGTACAATGTGCGAAGCCCATTTCTGGTGTCCCCCGCCGTGATATTGCTGGCCTTCGGCCTAAAACCATACTCACTCACTCACTCACTATGACTGGACTCAACGATCCGCGGATCCAGACGTGACGCAGCTTTGGGAAATGTGGCGCTTACCTTAATAATCCAACTACAATGACTGAAGATCTTACTCCGTGTTATGTTAAACACCGTATTCACTCCAACTATTGCAGAGTGTGTTGTACCCACCAGTGAGGTGTAGAACGTTGACACCAGTCCTACAGTGATGATGGTGGCCCATGTCGGAAACCCAGTCACTGAAATGCATAGAACAAATTCACTCAGTCACCATACGTTGTATAGAGCGCCATACACTGGTTTAGTAACAAAAAGGACATTGTATGATAAAGATTTTTTTTACACAGACGTTCGGCGGTCATCATACGTCTTTACCTTTCGTATAGCCTTTTTTTATGAAAAGGGACCTTTTGCGGAATGTTTAGGGCTTTGGAAACTGTAACTATGGTTACTGTGATGAAGGTGAAATCCATGTGTCAATTACAGGAACAATATCGACAAGTTTCATTACTGGTATAAAAGTTGGTAGATCTAGTGACGGTTCCTAAAAGGGTGTCTCGCACTTTGTAAAATTAAATTAAATTCGAGAAACATTAAAGACTTTCTTAAACAGACTATGGACATTTTCTGAAGTCATTTTTGGTAAGTTAAAATAATTAATATACATACCCGCTTCTAAAGCCGTCGATGGAGCAAACGATGCAACTCCCATATACAACACCTGGAAGGGAAATTATAATTGAACGTCATATGACAAAGCAATGGTATAAATGGATGTAGCGATGGAAAGAAAGCAATTTACATACGTACTCACTCACTCACTCACTCACTCACTCACTCACTCACTCACTCACTCACTCTTTTACTCACTCACTCACTCACTCACTCACTCACTCACTCACCTGCTGAATTATCATGATACATGTCCCTGTCAGTTTGGCGGCACGGGAGTTGAACCGCTTCTCCAGATACTGAAACAGTAACGAATATCATGATAAGGTACGCGTCAATACGTTAGTCGGCTGTTCATGCAAGTGTGGGGGCGCTCGGGGAGCCTAGTGGTTAAAGCGTTCGCTCTTCTCGCTGAAGACCCGTGTTCTATTACCTGGTTCCTTTTGGTACGACGTAGGTACAATGATATTGCTGGAATATTGCTAAAGGCGGCTCACTTACTCACTCATTCAAGCAAGTGTACGTCACTGGTACAGTGTGTTTGGTAGGGAAGCGTACGGCAATGGTGCAGTGTGTTTAGTAGGGAAGCGTACGTCACTGGTGCAGTTTGTTTGGTAGGGAAGCGTACGTCACTGGTGCAGTGTGTTTGGTAGGGAAGCGTACGTCAACGGTGCAGTGTGTTTGGTAGGGAAGCGTGCGTCACTGATGCAGTGTGTTTGGTAGGGAAGCATACGTCACTGATGCAGTGTGTCTGGTAGGGAATCGTACGTCACTGATGCAGTGTGTTTGGTAGGGAAGCATACGTCACTGATGCAGTGTGTCTGGTAGGGAAGCATACGTCACTGATGCAGTGTGTCTGGTAGGGAAGCGTACGCCACTGATGCAGTGTGTCTGGTAGGGAAGCATACGTCACTGATGCAGTGTGTCTGGTAGGGACGCGTACGCCACTGATGCAGTGTGTTTGGTAGGGAAGCGTACGCCACTGATGCAGTGTGTCTGGTAGGGAAGCATACGTCACTGATGCAGTGTGTTTGCTAGGGAAGAATACGTCACTGATGCATTGTGTTTGGTAGGGAAACATACGAGTAGACATGTGCCTTTGTGCAGGATATACGTCTGCTACATGCGAGATGTGCCATTGTGCAGGATATACGTCTGCTATATGCGTGTGTATGTCTGCTACATGCGTGTGTATGTCTGCTAGATGTGCCATTGTGCAGGATATACGTCTGCTATATGCGTGTGTATGTCTGCTACATGCGTGTGTATGTCTGCTAGATGTGCCATTGTGCAGGATATACGTCTGCTATATGCGTGTGTATGTCTGCTACATGCGTGTGTATGTCTGCTAGATGTGCCATTGTGCAGGATATACGTCTGCTACATGCTTGTGTACGTCTGCTACATGCGTGTGTATGTCTGCTAGATGTGCCATTGTGCAGGATATACGTCTGCTACATGCGTGTGTATGTCTGTTACAGGTGTCCGTGAGTTCAACATGTGTGCCTGATAAGTGTGTCTTTGTGTGCATCACATGTGTCTGCTGCAAGCTATTTATATTCCACTCCGAATTCATCAAACCCACGTGCATAGCACGAGAGGCCAAGGATCATAATCAGTTCGAATTCAAACCCGCGGAAAGGGAAGCCTGACAAAAGAAGCATGTCTGCACTCCGACATGAGATAGATTTGGCAACCCATAACATGTGTAGTACATGTATCTATAACCCAATGTTTTCCCATAGTATGGGTGGACACTGTCCCTAACACTACCTGTTTCAGTTTTGTTTGAGTGGACGCTCAAACAGTAAAACAATTGAGTTAGTTTGGTACTCGAAGGACACTCAAGCTAACACTCCCTGACTTAGTTTGTTACTCGGTGGACGATCTAGCTAAACTCCTTGAGTTAGATTGGTACTTGGCGGACGCTCTAGCTAAACTCCCTGAGTTAGTTTGTTACTCGGCGGACACTCTAGCTAAACTCCCTAAGTTAGTCTGCTACTCGGTGGACGCTCTAGCTAAACTCCCTAAGTTAGTTTGCTACTCGGCGGACGCTCTAGCTAAACTCCCTGAGTTAGTCTGCTACTCGGCGGACACTCTAGCTAAACTCCCTGAGTTAGTCTGCTACTCGGCGGACACTCTAGCTAAACTCCCTGAGTTAGTCTGCTACTCGGCGGACACTCTAGCTAAACTCCCTAAGTTAGTTTGCTACTCGGCGGACACTCTAGCTAAACTCCCTGAGTTAGTCTGCTACTCGGCGGACACTCTAGCTAAACTCCCTGAGTTAGTCTGCTACTCGGCGGACACTCTAGCTAAACTCCCTGAGTTAGTCTGCTACTCGGCGGACACTCTAGCTAAACTCCCTGAGTTAGTCTGCTACTCGGCGGACACTTTAGCTAAACTCCCTGAGTTAGTCTGCTACTCGGCGGACACTCTAGCTAAACTCCCTAAGTTAGTCTGCTACTCGGCGGACACTCTAGCTAAACTCCCTGAGTTAGTCTGCTACTCGGTGGACACTCTAGCTAAACTCCCTGAGTTAGTCTGCTACTCGGCGGACACTCTAGCTAAACTCCCTGAGTTAGTCTGCTACTCGGCGGACACTCTAGCTAAACTCCCTAAGTTAGTCTGCTACTCGGTGGACGCTCTAGCTAAACTCCCTGAGTTAGTTTGGTACACGCCGGACGTATTGTACGGGGTGGACGTACATGTACATATTGTAATGTAATCAGAGAAATTATTGACACTCAAAATCATGATTTTCTACGCCACTTTCAAACAGTTTGGCTCATTCCATCAAGTGTTTCACTTACCGAAAATGTGCTTGTTAGTTTCTGAGGGTAAAGCATAGGGACAAACAGTACCGCCGCTACAGCACAGCCAAGCATGTTGCCGAGCACCTGCAGGTAAAACTGGGTTCCTGCTGTGTACATTTCTGCGGGGAAACCAAGGATGAAGATGGCGGACATGAAGGAGAGAAGCAGCGACATAGCCACAGGTACAACGCCCATATTTCCAGAAGCTTTCAGAAATTCTTGAATTGTGCTTTCATTCCTTGATTTGATGGCGTAGTAAATACCTATCCCAGCGGAGAGTAGCAGCATCAGCGAAAACACCACATAGTCCCACACTCCCAGATATGCTGTCTCCATGTTAAAGAGTGTACAACTTCAAGCGGATTTATTCTCTGCTTTCAAGATTTCTTGATGCCGTATAATATTCAACGCTGTATGTAGAGATATGACGCAACATTTGGTTCAAGAGCCTTATACTTCCTCGCAAGTAAACTGCCGGGCAAAAGAAAGATACACTCGAAAATTGGATGCACCAAACAATTACACACGTTACCAGAACGTAAACAGTCTGAAACAGTCGCCGAAACACTGCAAACGTGATGTTCCAAACACAACTATGATAGCCGTCAAATACATCACCATCGAATGACTATTGCTTGTGTTGTTCATTTTTAGCCGCACTATAACATGGCCACATATGTTCTTTCGCGCGTCAGTTCAGTCTGATATACCGCCCTAATACATTGAATAGATACTGAACTTAGCAACGCAACACTTTTCAATGACAAAGCAACAATTTGCGTGTGTGCTTTCCAGTTAGAACTGTGCCTCCTCATCGAGACATTACTAGACATTTTGGAATAGTCACTTGATTCCTTTGTTTTTTTGCGAAGCAAACGGTATGAATAATATCAAGTAGTTTTAATTTCAGGGTAAGAAATAACCCAATTCATTAAAATCAGATAAGCACGCGTGCAAATATCACTTCGATCACGCGCACCAGTAATCAGTTTACGTCATCTAGACGGCATTGTTGGCGTCATTCAAATCTTATTGTCGGAATGTCGTCACAGTAGAAACGACGTCAAAGCTGAATATTGATGAATTGATTCGACAATTATGTATTTCTATGACAGCAGCCGTGATCAGTGAATTTCTCTTAAAGGAAGCTCAAGATGATAAGATCTAATGGGTAATAAAGAAATTGATGCACTCGCATGTGTGTTTTACGAAACTCGTGTAGGAATTGATGCATTGCCCTTACACTCGGATCGTGAAATACAAGAATTCTGACACACGTTTCGGAAAGTCGGTTGAACACACATGCTCGTATAATGATCTCTATTACATTGTTTGTCGAGGTATGATTTGTCATATAGCAATCTCTCTATAGCAATTGCTAATTGTTGGAAGCACACCTCACACATCACATATCAGATGGCTTAAGTCAAAAACCTTTTTTTCACCGAAGCGGTAAACGTCTAAAACCCGCATTACTTCGGGCTTTCCTCCCACATTAAGCTGACTCACCGTGATATAATGGAATACTGTTAAAAGCGGCGTTAAACTCAACGTACTCACTCACTCAGTGAATAAATAGCTTGGATTGAATGGAAATGTCTTGGTTCTTATTTTGGCTACAAGCTACATGCCACCTACGATTGTTCTCTGAATCGCTTTGCACTGAACTCGTCATGATCAGAATGAGGATTAACCTTCTAATGAAAGATTACCTTTCTTTGTGTTACCGCACAGAGCCTGAAACTTTAGATTTATTTCTTTACGAAGAATATACCCGGGGACCTATTCGAACCCGGACTCCCTGATCTTTCACGCATGGTAAAAGTACACGTGTCATGGTAATGTATTTCACTTTGCACTAAACTGAAATGGACTGTAAACAAATATGTATCAAGATAGATCATCTCCTATCTTGGCATAGCATTGCTGCTGTGTACACTACAGTGTCACGGCGTCCTGTGTGTGATAATATATTGCAGTCAGTATGTGGAACGCAGTTGGACTCGATGTTGACTGTGATGTGTTTGTTGTTTGAAGATGCACAATAATACAGATAAATGACGGTGGCGTGTAATCGAGCATGGACAATCCAGTGACTGATATCCTGAGCATCGAATTGGGATACGATGAAATGCATCCACCAAGCCAGCGAGCCTGACGAGGGCCATCCCATCCTGTTTGTCGTCACTGTCGACGAGCATGGTTTGCTGAAGACTAATTCAAACCAGGGTATTTAAAACAAGCGACTCAGTATGAACGTTGTTTTGAACTCACCCCTCCAGTGTGTGAAGCGAGGTGAAATGGGGTTTAACGTTGCGTCCAGGATTATTGCACTTATATTGCGACGTGCATGCACGACTAATGACGATTTATAGTGCTAGCCCACTAAGATACCATGCCGCAGTTTAACGTGAATACCCCACTCGGACACAGTACACTGACTCCGAGACGACCAGTACTTGTTTTAGCCCCTTAATGCCGAGCGCCAGACAGGGTAACAACAAGTACCATTTTGTAACATCTTTTTGTAAGACGCGGCCTGGGATCGAACCCCGGACCTTCCGCTCTCCGGGCGGACGCTCTACCAGTAGACAACGTATGCCGTAAAAGGCAATTATGCTTGTCGTAAGAGGCGACTAACGGGATCGGGTTGTTAGGCTCACTGACTTGGATGATGCTCCGCCTCTCAGACCTTTCGCACGCCAATCAAAGGCCATCCAAACCGTGCTTTAACCAGACCAATGTCTCATCTACGCGTGTGGTAACTTTAACATATTTTTGAGAGGTGAGGCCGGGTTCATTAAAGATCGTTACAATATGTACTGAAGGTCACATTTGTAAAACTTCTATATCCAACCAAAGGCCCATTTAAATAGTAATGTAATGATATAATATAAAGTATATTTCACATAATATAATATACTTTACACACAATTAGTTAATGCTTCAAAGGGATTGTCCAAAACGCCACAATTTAGTTAAATTAGATTTAAATGAGTGTCACGATGATTGTAGAAAACCTTTATGTATTTGCCAACGAAAAACATATTTTAATAAAGCCACAAATTAGTTGAATTAAGTTAAAATGAGTTGAATCATGTATCATGATGCTTGTAAGTCAACAGTTTTGGCATGTAGGATGAAAATATCCAAAAGACACAAAGCTGACTGTGTGTTGTGATACATATATCACGTATGTAGGCAGATCTGCAGGTTTCTCTCTTGTTGAAACATTCGTGTTGAGAACTGTTGCTACATTGCTACATGTCTCACCGCGCTTCTTATACTGGATACAATGGTTATGAACATAATCATTATTTTCTGAATATCTAAAACTACGACCATGAATGACTGCTGATCACTGAAGATGCTTACATGATAGGTAAAATGACAGTTTCTGATTGTATTCATAGCCGTGAATAATTCATGATGGATATATATTTGTTATACATTAGATAAGCTAAATATATTTTGTTCTACAAACTATTTTAATAAAAACTAAACTTCAAATGGCTGAACGTCAAAAGATTTGGTAACGTTGAGACTATTGGAAAGGGAGATTTAGAACTGTGTTCCGTTTTGCTGTTTCTGGTCGTTGAAGACATCGGCAGCTGAGTTGATAACTCCGGTTTTGGTTTCGATGTTCTCCTTACATGTTAATCCATACACAGGGATAGGTCCCGACCCGTCCAGGGGTAACTTCTCCCTGCAGGAACTGCTGTCTCTCTCTCCGGACGCTGGTATCACAATCTCCCCATCCTTTTCAGATGCTATTTCCTGATAGTAACAAAATAACACAATGAGAAAATGAATGGTTTTGTTATTTTGTTATTGTAAATGATTACAACCTGAACAGACTGTTACGACTTTGTAATCGTCCCAGTTCCTGCCAGTAAATAGCCTCGAGAACCTCTTTCACAAGGCAACTTTCGTGCTGTTGAACCTTGCAAAAACGTTTTGTGACATTCGTTGCATAAGACCACTTTTCTCTCAGTTCGCCGTCAACAAAACTTAGTATTATCCATTTTAAACACGCAGCTTAAGCAGTCTCAGCACGGTTAACCTTGTCACAAATTGAGGTACACCCGTTTTACAAAGCAAACTTAGCAGTCTCAATACAGTTAACCTTGTCACAAATTGAGGTACCCCCGTTTTACAAAGCAAACTTAGCAGTCTCAATACAGTTAACCTTGTCACAAATTGAGGTACCCCCGTTTTACAAAGCAAACTTAGCAGTCTCAATACAGTTAACCTTGTCACAAATTGAGGTACACCCGTTTTACAAAGCAAACTTAGCAGTCTCAATACAGTTAACCTTGTCACAAATTGAGGTACACCCGTTTTACAAATCAAACTTAGCAGTCTCAATACAGTTAACCTTGTCACAAATTGAGGTACCCCCGTTTTACAAAGCAAACTTAGCAGTCTCAATACAGTTAACCTTGTCACAAACTGAGGTACACCCGTTTTACAAGCAAACTTAGCAGCCTCAATACAGTTAACCTTGTCACAAACTGAGGTACACCCGTTTCATAAAGCAAACTTAGCAGTCTCAATACAGTTAACCTTGTCACAAATTGAGGTACACCCGTTTCATAAAGCAAACTTAGCAGTCTCAATACAGTTAACCTTGTCACAAACTGAGGTACACCCGTTTTACAAATCAAACTTAGCAGTCTCAATACAGTTAACCTTTTCCAAATTGAGGTACACCCGTTTCATAAAGCAAACTTAGCAGTCTCAATACAGTTAACCTTGTCACAAACTGAGGTACACTCGTTTTACAAAGCAAACTCAGCACCAGTCAACAATAGCCACAAGTTGAGGTACCCCCCGTTTCACAACAAAACCTCAGCACCATTCAACTTTAGCCAGAAACTGAGGTACACCCGTTTTACAAAGCAAACTTAGCAGTCTCAGCACAGCTAACCTTGTCACAAATTGAGGTACACCCGTTTAACAAAGCAGCCTCAGCACCAATCAACCTTAGCCCAAGTGAAGTTACTTCTGTTTTACAAAGCAGCCTTGTCCAAACCTGAACCCGATATGTCAGTCACAGAGCTAGGATTTTGATTATTTTACTGAGACCGACAGGCTGAAACCTACCTCCGAGTCTCTGAACTCCTGGTTACAGCGGAGACACCTACCTCCGGGTCTCTGAACTCCTGGTTACAGCGGAGACACCTACCTCCGGGCCTCTGAACTCCTGGTTAGAGCAGAGACACCTACCTCCGGGTCTCTAGACTCCTGCTTACAGCGGAGACACCTACCTCCGGGTCTCTGAACTCCTGGTTAGAGCAGAGACACCTACCTCCGGGTCTCTAGACTCCTGGTTACAGCGGAGACACCTACCTCCGGATCTCTGAACTCCTGGTTACAGCGGAGACACCTACCTCCGGGTCTCTGAACTCCTGGTTACAGCGGAGACACCTATTTCGGGGTCTCTGAACTCCTGGTTACAGCGGAGACACCTACCTCCGGGTCTTTGAACTCCTAGTTACAGCGGAGACGCCTACCTCCGGGTCTCTGAACTCCTGGTTACAGCGGAGACACCTATTTCGGGGTCTCTGAACTCCTGGTTACAGCGGAGACACCTACCTCCAGGTCTCTGAACTCCTGGTTACAGCGGAGACACCTACCTCCGGGTCTCTGAAATCCTGGTTACAGCAGAGACTCCTACCTCCGGGTCTCTGAACTCCTGCTTACAGCGGTTACTCCTTCCTCCGGGTCTCTGAACTCCTGGTTACAGCGGAGACACCTACCTCCGGGTCTCTGAACTCTTGGCTACAGCAGAGACACCTACCTCCGGGTCTCTGAACTCCTGGTTACAGTGGAGATACCTACCTCCGGGTCTCTGAAATCCTGGTTACAGCGGAGACACCTACCTCCGGGTCTCTGAACTCCTGGTTACAGCGGACACACCTACAACCGGGTCTCTGAACTCCGGGTTACAGCGGAGACACCTACCTCCGGGTCTCTGAACTCCTGGTTACAGCGGTTACTCCTTCCTCCGGGTCTCTGAACTCCTGGTTACAGCGGAGACACCTACCTCTGGGTCTCTGAACTCCTGGTTACAGCGGTTGCACCTACCTCGGGGTCTCTGAACTCCTGGTTACAGCAGAGATACCTACCTCCGGGTCTCTGAACTCCTGGCTACAGCAGAGACACCTACCTCCGGGTCTCTAGACTCCTGGTTACAGTGGAGACACCTACCTCCGGGTCTCTGAACTCCTGGTTACAGCAGAGATACCTACCTCCGGGTCTCTGAACTCCTGGCTACAACAGAGACACCTACCTCCGGGTCTCTGAACACCTGGTTACAGTGGAGACACCTACCCCCGGGTCTCTGATCTCCTGGTTACAGCGGAGACACCTACCTTGGGGTCTCTGAACTCCTGGTTACAGCGAAGACACGTACTTCCAGGTCTCTGAACTTCTGGTTACAGCGGACACACCTAACTCCGGGTCTCTGAAATCCTGGTTACAGCGGAGACACCTTCTGACGGGAGCGGGAAGGCAGCAGAAGAGTCGGTCGAAGAAAGGTACAAGATACTTTGTGTCCACATCACCCAGCCGATTCATACCTGCGAGTACAGGGAACGAGGGGATATACCTGGGACAATGGGACGTTCAATAGAATATACCTCGGATAGAGGGGCTGTCAATACAATATACCTGGGATAGAGGGGTTTTCAATACAATATACCTGGGACAATGGGGCGTTCAATACAATATACCTGGGATAGAGGGGCTTTCGATACAATATTCCTGGATAGAGGGGTTTTCAATACAATATACCTTGGATAGAGGGGTTTTCAATACAATATACCTGGATAGAGAGGTTTTCAATACAATATACCTGGATAGAGGGGTTTTCAATACAATATACCTGGATAGAGGGTCTGTCAATACAATATACCTGGGATAGAGGGGTTTTCAATAGAATATACCTGTGATAGAGGGGTTTTCTATAGAATATACCTGTGATAGAGGGAATGTCAATACAATATACCTGGGACAATGGGGCGTTCAATACAATATACCTGGGATAGAGGGGCCTTCAATACAATGTACCTGGGATAGAAGGGTTTATAATACAATATACCTAGGACAATGGGGCGTTGAATACAATATATCTGGGATAGAGGGGTTTTCAATGAAATATACATGGGATAGAGGTGCTGTCAATACAATATACTTGGATAGAGGTGCTGTCAATACAATATACCTGGATAGAGGGGCTGCCAATACAATATACCTTGGACAATGGGGTGTTGAATACAATAAACCTGGGATAGAGGGGTTTTCAATAAAATATACCTGGGATAGAGGGGCTTACAATACAATATACCTGGGTAGGGGTCAAGATTTTTGATGTCTCGGAACCAAATTCTCTCTTGTCAATCCAGCTACCTGAAATTTTGTGAAGTGCCCAGTTATGTTTTCTACAGTTGCTCTTAACAGAGCTGTGATAACTGTTGATATCAAACATTATTTGTCCACACTATAGATATAGTCAGGATATTCTGGTCCGATAGTCTCTGTGCCTGACATATCAGTATTGTCTGTTGAGAAATGAGAAAACCAAGATTGACCCGCGCATTTGTATCATTTACAGTTCTGGTATTTACAGGTGTTGAACAAATATGTCCCAGTTTTGTAACTATTCATTTGACAATATTGGTACAATATGATAAAGATTATAGGCAGGTCTTCACAAGCCCGAATGACCGTGGATACTCGTTTTTACATAATCATGTAGGGGCTGTCGGGTAGCCCAGTGGATAAAGCGTTCGCTCGTCACGCCGAAGACCCGGGTTCGATTCAAGACATGGGTACAATCTGGTGCCCCCCCCCACCCCCGTGATATTGCTGGAATATTGCTAAAAAGCGGCGTAAAACCATACTCACTCATTCACTCACATGTTTATGTCGTCATTGTATGTCAAATAGGCACCGTTTAGGTATCAATAATCGTGTTTCTGCTAAAACAGTTTTTGTCATCACATTGTCAATTCAAAGTAAAGGACAATTATCACGGCCACAGACGTAACCGTTCACACCTGCCCCCTAAGCTTGTACAATCCATCTGGTTGTGTTGGATGGCTAGTGTTGTTTTGTGCACTCTAAGTTGTGAGAATAATTAAAGAAAACTACCGTAGATATATTGAAAGGTCGCTGATCCTTTGTATGTCGTTGTACTTATGACTAGGTGACCGCCTCCGTGGTCTAGAGGTAGAGCGTCCGCGCAGAGAGCGGAAGGTCCGGGGCTCGATTCCCGGCCGCGTCATACCAAAAGACGTTAAAAGATGGTACTTGTTGCTACCCTGTCTGGCGCTCGGCATTAAGGGGCTAAAACAAGGACTGGTCGGCTCGGAGTCAGTATACTGTGTCTGAGTGGGGTATTCATGTTAAACTGCGGCGTGGTATCTCAGCGAGCTAGCACTATAAATCGGGATCAGTCAGGACTAGTACAAGCAGCCACACACACACACGTGCACGCACGTCGCATATAAGTGCAATAATCTTGGACGTGACGTTAAACCCAATTTCACCTCACCTACATGTATGACTAGGTTTCACGCACTGTGGTCAAAGGATAACAAAAGCCACTGTGCCACTGCCACACAGAGACTGACAACAAATAGAGATACATCGAACGAGGCCTGAACTCAACTACAAATGAGGTGACTGACCTGTGATAGCGCTCACAATGAGACCAACAACGACCACTGTCGCTGCACCAATAGCCGGGTACCACAAATATGACACTGTGTAGAGGGCCGAGATACCCGTACTGAAACATGATAGAGTAGAGATGAGGTAGAGAGGACACTGTGTACACGGCGGAGACACCAGTACTGAAACATGATGGAGTAGAGATGAGGTAGAGAGGACACTGTGTAGAGGACGGAGACACCAGTACTGAAGCATGATGGAGTAGAGATGAGGTAGAGAGGACACTGTGTAGAGGACGGAGACACCAGTACTGAAACATGATGGAGTAGAGATGAGGTAGAGAGGACAGTGTGTACAGGGCGGAGATACCACTGAAACATGATAGAGTAGAGATGAGGTAGAGAGGACACTGTGTACAGGGCGGAGATACCACTGAAACATGATAGAGTAGAGATGAGGTAGAGAGGACACTGTGTACAGGGCGGAGATACCACTGAAACATGATAGAGTAGAGATGAGGTAGAGAGGACACTGTGTACAGGGCGGAGATACCAGTACTGAAACATGACAGAGTAGAGATGAGGTAGAGAGGACACTGTGTACAGGGCGGAGACACCCGTACTGAAACATGATAGGGTAGAGATGAGGTAGAGAGGACACTGTATACACGGCGGAGACACCAGTACTGAAACATGACAGAGTAGAGATGAAGTAGGGAGGACACTGTGTACAGGGCGGAGACACCAGTACTGAAGCATGATAGAGTAGAGATGAGGTAGAGAGGACACTGTGTACAGGGCGGAGACACCAGTACTGAAGCATGATAGAGTAGAGATGAGGTAGAGAGGACACTGTGTACAGGGCGGAGACACCAGTACTGAAGCACGATAGAGTAGAGATGAGGTAGAGAGGACACTGTGTACAGGGCGGAGATACCACTGAAACATGATAGAGTAGAGATGAGGTAGAGAGGACACTGTGTACAGGGCGGAGATACCAGTACTGAAACATGACAGAGTAGAGATGAGGTAGAGAGGACACTGTGTACAGGGCGGAGACACCCGTACTGAAACATGATAGGGTAGAGATGAGGTAGAGAGGACACTGTATACACGGCGGAGACACCAGTACTGAAACATGACAGAGTAGAGATGAAGTAGGGAGGACACTGTGTACAGGGCGGAGACACCAGTACTGAAGCATGATAGAGTAGAGATGAGGTAGAGAGGACACTGTGTACAGGGCGGAGACACCAGTACTGAAGCATGATAGAGTAGAGATGAGGTAGAGAGGACACTGTGTACAGGGCGGAGACACCAGTACTGAAGCACGATAGAGTAGAGATGAGGTAGAGAGGACACTGTGTACAGGGCGGAGACACCAGTACTGAAGCATGATAGAGTAGAGATGAGGTAGAGAGGACACTGTGTACAGGGCGGAGACACCAGTACTGAAGCATGATAGAGTAGAGATGAGGTAGAGAGGACACTGTGTACAGGGCGGAGACACCAGTACTGAAGCATGATAGAGTAGAGATGAGGTAGAGAGGACATTGTGTACAGGGCGGAGACACCAGTACTGAAACATGACAGAGTAGAGATGAGGTAGAGAGGACACTGTGTAGAGGGCGGAGACACCCGTACTGAAACATGATAGAGTAGAGATGAGGTAGAGAGGACACTGTGTACAGGGCGGAGACACCAGTACTGAAACATGATAGAGTAGATATGAGGTAGAGAGGACACTGTGTACAGGGCCGAGACACCCGTACTGAAACATGATAGAGTAGAGATGAGGTAGAGAGGACACTGTGTACAGGGCGGAGATACCAGTACTGAAACATTATAGAGTAGAGATGAGGTAGAGAGGACACTGTGTACAGGGCGGAGACACCAGTACTGAAACATGATAGAGTAGAGATGAGGTAGAGAGGACACTGTGTAGAGGGCGGAGATACCAGTACTGAAGCATGATAGAGTAGAGATGAGGTAGAGAGGACACTGTGTACAGGGCGGAGATACCAGTACTGAAACATGATAGAGTAGAGATGAGGTAGAGAGGACACTGTGTAGAGGGCGGAGACACCAGTACTGAAGCATGATAGAGTAGAGATGAGGTAGAGAGGACACTGTGTAGAGGGCGGAGATACCAGTACTGAAGCATGATAGAGTAGAGATGAGGTAGAGAGGACACTGTGTACAGGGCGGAGACACCAGTACTGAAACATGATAGGGTAGAGATGAGGTAGAGAGGACACTGTGTAGAGGGCGGAGACACCAGTACTGAAGCATGATAGAGTAGAGATGAGGTAGAGAGGACACTGTGTACAGGGCGGAGACACCAGTACTGAAACATGATAGAGTAGAGATGAGGTAGAGAGGACACTGTGTACAGGGCGGAGATACCAGTACTGAAACATGACAGAGTAGAGATGAGGTAGAGAGGACACTGTGTACAGGGTGGAGATACCAGTACTGAAACATGATAGAGTAGAGATGAGGTAGAGAGGACACTGTGTAGAGGGCGGAGACACCAGTACTGAAGCATGATAGAGTAGAGATGAGGTAGAGAGGACACTGTGTAGAGGGCGGAGACGCCAGTACTGAAACATGATAGAGTAGAGATGAGGTAGAGAGGACACTGTGTAGAGGGCGGAGATGCCACTGAAACAAAACAAAATAATGACTACGTGTACCACTACTAAGACCGGACTTGAAGCGACACCTACTTAAGTGAGAGGCATACAGAACCAAAGGGCGTTTAAAAGTAACACTAATTCAGAGAAACTACGGGGAAAGCGAGGTCATCGCATATCCAAACATCTTCTGTCAGAACCAAAGGCCATCTCCCCCTAATACGTATTTACGCACACATATGGCAGCGATCAGATGTTTTCATGCTGTTGTAATGCTACCTTATTTGGAAACAAAATCCAAGTGGAAATACGAATAATGTTAATCACAATAAGAAAACAGTAGATACTCCTCAATGACGGTATACCGTAAAGGTTAACAAGTGACCCCCCAAAAAATATAGAAATGGGTTCGAATCTTCGTCAGTACCATACGGTCTCATGTGTCTGCTCAGTTTTAAAACATTAAGACTTACATACTTCGGGTATTCCTCCCACATCAAATATGCTTTAAACCAAACTCACTCACTTACTGTGAGTGGCTCAGGAACAGAAGTGGTAAACGATTAACGTAAGTCTGATCTTCTTAACTACATGGAATGTCTTAAATTATTATCATTGTATTTCGGACATATGTGTGCTGACATTAAGACCACTACACGTGTACACGCTAACCCACTCACTGACATTAAGACCACTACACATGTACACGCTAACCCCCTCACTGACATTAACTCCGCTACACGTGTACATGCTAACCCCCTCACTGACATTGACTCCACTACACGTGTACACTCTAACCCACTCACTGACATTAACACCACTACACGTGTACACGCTAACCCCCTCACTGACAATAACACCACTGCACGTGTACACGCTAACCCCCTCACTGACATTAACACCACTACACGTGTACATGCTAACCCCCTCACTGACATTAACTCCACTACACGTGTACACGCTAACCCACTCACTGACATTAACACCACTACACGTGTACACGCTAACCCACTTACTGACATTAACACAACTGCACGTGTACACGCTAACCCCTCACTGACATTAACTCCACTACACGTGTACACGCTAACCCCCTCACTGACATTAACTCCACTACACGTGTACACGCTAACCCACTTACTGACATTAACACCACTACACGTGTACACGCTAACCCCTTCACTGACATTAACTCCACTGCACGTGTACACGCTAACCCACTTACTGACATTAACACCACTACACGTGTACATGCTAACCCCCTCACTGACATTAACTCCTCTACACGTGTACACGCTAACCCACTCACTACTCGACAGTCCCTCCAGCTGTTGTCATGAGTGAGGACATTGTTGTTGTCATGGAGTCGGTGGTGTTGGGGACGCTGCAGTTGTATGTTGGGTAGTCAAGGCCAGTTGGGGCTCCCACAACAGTGTAGGCTCCTATGCTGATCCACAAGGGAAACGCCAACCCTAGAATACCGCCGACCACTGCTCCCTACAAGACATATGATCTGATTCAGGCTCACGCTGCATATAGAAACATTCCAGGTAGAAATGGTGTTCACACAATCGAACTATCGAAACCGGCCCTTCTTCACACTTATTGTTATAAAAATAGCAGATACAAATATGTATAATAAAGATATAGATTTAGGTATATATGTGACCATGAGGTGAGAAAACACTTTGATATTGGAAACTTATTTTCAAATTATTGATCGACAATGCACTGAAAAAAGTGGACGGATTCTTTGTAAATGAGTAGAAATAACACCTGCAACACACCTGCATTTTGACACATTAATTACTAACGTGAAGTGAAACACATATATTATCGATAAATAGCGAAGCTAAAGGTGTCAGCTATATCTGTTTGTCAACTTACAATCCAGTTGGCCCACGGGAAGAAGGCGCCGAGAGCAAACATCCCCAGCAGAGGCCCCGAGGCAGCCCCAGTGAAGCTCAACGATGCCTTAAAGGTAACATATATATCTAAAAAAAGAAATAACTTTAAAGTACCGAAACTGAAAGATAGACTAGTTTCTAGTAACATAATAATATTCAACGTGTTGGGAACACATCATAACCAGTAGTGCAGTGTGACTGTGGATCTTTATGACCATCAACGATCTTGAAGGACGATAGGGGGTAAGAATGGACATTTGACGTTTGTCGACGTTGCGTGATACCGCCACGATTTGATCAATTCTCTTGACGAGGTATAATGCGCATGACGTCTCCGAATGTAGATTTCAAAGAGTCTGTCCCACTCCTCTGGCAGATACTTGCCAAATTCAGCTCACATGGTCCGTGACCTATAAAGTCGACGCACGCGTCTCCCTATCATATCCAAGACGTGTTCAGTGGAAGGAGAGTTCTGGGCTCATGCCTGGCAATGGCATCCTATTGGTGTTGTGGTGCTAGAGGTCAGCTTCGACCATTTGTGGATGGTGAGCACGTTGTCGTCCTCAAAGACAAAACGTCGACCCATGCCTTGTAAACGGTCAGTATGTCCCCATAGTCATGTCCAGTGACCCTTCCTTGCACAATATGGAGTGGGGTTCGCTCAGTCATAGTGATGCCATCCCATACCATAACCATCCTCCGCCAAATTGTCATGTCTCTGGTGTACATTGGCTTGACGTTCATGTCGACTTTGACAGACGCGACCACGCCTATCAAGGAAGTGCAGGGTGAATCGGGACTCATCTGAAAAGATGACACATGACAAGCGACGACTACCCCAGTTTCGACGCCGTGTACGCCGTTGACGTCTGTTGGCAATATGACGCCGCATCGCTAGTTCATACACAAACAACGAATGAAATGAAGAACATCTGAATGGTAAGCAGAATCAGTAAGATTGACAGAAATAGTTGTGCACAGAGATCAATCGACCGGCCTTGAAAGTGTCAAATCAGACTGCGTGAAGCTCCCGCAAACTGTAGGATCTGTTTTGGTGTTTTTCAGAAATAAACGACCTTGAATGGGATGTGTGTCATCAACACTTATCTTTGTTTCAATAATTGGTATTAACATAAATATATTTCATGATTCCCTACTTTTTTGTAAGGGTATATAACAACGATATCATCTGAACATTTAATCAACGTATGTTTTGAAAAGGTCATAGCTTAAGCTAGTTTGTAAATACAGTTTTGAGAACGAATTGTAACATCTCTTTGCCTACTTGATATGTTTACCCGTTTCCCGTTGATATTGAACCCATTCAGATCCGGTAACGTTGTTCAATAAAATGCTACATCTCACCTGTAAAACTGTTCCTCCTAAATTCATTGCTATAAAAGACATCCCAATACCAGCGCCACCGAAAAACAGAACTGCAAAGTGAAATTATTATTTAGTTTTGTTGTCAAGTTCAATGTAGAGCTTCAATAAATTAACGCAGATAACTCTACAGGTAACCTTGCTCTCCATTGAAAACACGAGATCTACATTCCTTTCCACTGGAAGGAACGGTGTTCTCTTCATGTTCTACACATGTGGATATGGATCTGATAAACACTTTCCATTCCAAGAAAATGATATATTAGCCGAGTATTGTATAGCACAACAGACAAACACGATCTTCGGTTTCAGCAGGTTTTAATAATAACAAGGACCAATTTTATACGCTGGTACAACGAACACTTAACAAGCGCGTGGCAGAGACTGTGAGAGAGGCTATGGGCTGTTTCAGGCGTGAACCAGTGTGCTGGCCTTCTGAGCGATGACTTGACTGTTAGCTTGGCTCGTGTTCTGCCGTTTTCGTCTGGTCCTGGTCAGTGTTCAGCGCCCTTCTCTGCCTCTCTCCCCGCCTCTCTCTGCCTCTCTCTCCGCCTCTCTGACAGTGCGGTTTATATAGGAAGGCTGTGACCCTCAAATCTTCAGGGGGGTCAAAACAAGTTCGTGGTACGATAAACCGGTCAACAACTGTTCGATTTATAACCGTCATCTGGTCATGAAATGACACTTGAACCTTTAAGGGGGGGTCGACACAAGTTCGTGGTACAGTACACGGGAAACTCTTTGTCATCACTGTCCGATTGATGACCATCACCTGGTCACTGACCCCTTTCTTCTGAGCAATAAGCTCACCTCTACACAGCCTCTGGCCATACTGGATAGTGTTACAATTGGGCAGGGGGTGTTTTCTTTTATGGTCTTCAATACTTTGATATTGATCTGAAGAACTCGTACCTCTATTGTAATGAAAATGAATAACTTCGAAAAGCTAACCCAACAATTTTGTGACGAGTGTTTTCTGTCCCTCGCTCAGTCTTTCCCCGAGGACTGGCTTCAGGAAGTCCTCCCAGCACACAGCAGCCAGTGCGTTCAGACAGGAGGACATCGTGCTGCAAGTTGCAAGATTGCTTATCAAAAGATGATGATGTGAATGGGTAAGACTATATGAGAAGACACCAAGCTATAAACACTGATGAACTTGACAACTCGAAAGAATTCCACATCAAAGAGGTTTGACAAAAGCGTGGACGGAGTTGTTCCCTTATGGAATCAGTGCATATATAAGATCCACAAAAGAGAAAAAGTTCAACTTCTTTGCTTCACTAACATGAAAAGTGCACCCCCTCGTCTAGAGGGATCGGTTTATATATAATTGTTCCATTAAATTGAACAGTTCCTACCTGAGTGCTCCACGACACTAAACACTTCCTAAATGAGTGATCCACTATACTGATCAGTTCCTACCTGAGTGATCCACTATACTGATCAGTTCCTACCTGAGTGTTCCACTATACTGAACAGTTCCTACCTGAGTGCTCCACTATACTGAACAGTTCCTACCTGAGTGCTCCACTGTACTGATCAGTTCCTACCTGAGTGCTCCATTGTACTGATCAGTTCCTACCTGAGTGATCCACTGTACTGATCAGTTCCTACCTGAGTGTTCCATTGTACTGAACAGTTCCTACCTGAGTGATCCACTATACTGTACAGTTCCTACCTGAGTGATCCACTATACTGTTCAGTTCCTACCTGAGTGATCCACTATACTGAACAGTTCCTACCTGAGTGATCCACTATACTGTTTAGTTCCTACCTGAGTGCTCCATTGTACTGAACAGTTCCTACCTAACATTCTCCATTGTACTGAACAGTTCCTACCTGAGTGATCCACTATACTGTTCAGTTCCTACCTGAGTGCTCCATTGTACTGAACAGTTCCTACCTGAGTGATCCACTATACTGTTCAGTTCCTACCTGAGTGATCCATTGTACTGAACAGTTCCTACCTGAGTGATCCACTATACTGTTCAGTTCCTACCTGAGTGCTCCATTGTACTGAACAGTTCCTACCTGAGTGATCCACTATACTGTTCAGTTCCTACCTGAGTGCTCCATTGTACTGAACAGTTCCTACCTGAGTGCTCCACGACACTAAACACTTCCTAAATGAGTGCTCCACTATACTGTTCAGTTCCTACCTTAGTGATCCACTATACTGTTCAGTTCCTACCTTAGTGATCCACTATACTGATCAGTTCCTACCTGAGTGATCCACTATACTGATCAGTTCCTACCTGAGTGATCCACTATACTGATCAGTTCCTACCTGAGTGATCCACTATATTGATCAGTTCCTACCTGAGTGCTGCACTAAACAAAACACTTCCTACCTGAGTGATCCACTATACTGAACAGTTCCTACGTGAGTGTTCCGCTATACTGAAGACTTCCTACCTGAGTGCTCCACTAAAGAGACATGAGATGAACAATCCTGGGAGACCGGGATATCCGAGCACCTCCATCACGAAGTAGGGTATCAGCTGGAAAGAAAAAAGTGACAAACAATTCCCAAACAGATAATTGAACACTGCCTGGAGGAGGCTACCCTCAGTCCACGATACGTTGCTAACATCTTTATGACTGCTACTTTCTTTTGAGCCAGATACTGTAAAACAGGAAATTAATGCGAGCAGAATATTAATACAAAAAACGGAAGGTCGTATTAATTTTATGCGCATCAAAATAAGGAAACAATAAACAAACGAAGTGGCGTTTGCGTAACAGATCCAGGAAATCTTGACATCGATGGGCTACAAAAACATCAAAAATGAGAAGAGATTTCTGTCGCACTGGCAACTTCAGTTCTTTCTTGACTTTTCTTGTGCAGGGCACAAGCACATTTTCGAGACAGTATAACATTGTGTCTTCCCACTGAATGAGTGAGTGAGTGAGTTGGGTTTAACGCCACTTTGAACAGTATTCCAGTTATATCACGGCGTGCCAGCTTAATGTGGGAGGAAAGCCCGAAGTGTTGCAGGTCTCAGACGGTTACCACTTCGGTGAAACCCACGAGGACGGGTGTGGAGCTGACAAACCTAGAAACATAATCGGGGCGAACCGGGATTTGAACCCACAATCATAGGTTTCTGGCGTGCCCAAGGGACGCAACTCTGCACAGCGAATGGTGACGCCTCAAAAGAGTGGGCCACCCGTGCCCCCCTCAATAAATGATACCCATTCTATCAGTTCTTACTTGGTTCGAGTTACTGACGTATTTTGCGGACAGTGGATCACATCCTTTTTTAGCGTAATAGGCGAAGACAATGATTCCGGCAAGACTCACGATGGTGAACAGAATGAAGATACCAATTACATTCAGCATCACCGACCTGCAATACAAGGTCAAAAATAATACAACAACGGACAACATATTAAATAACCAAACGTGTTAGAAATGGCAACACAAACTGAATGCATGTAGATCGGGGGCGGGGATCATGCCATGGCGTTCTCTGAAAAGAGAATTTATGGTTGTCCACTTCTTTATTCTGAGGAAACATCAGGTGAATGAATGTTATGAGGCAGAGAGCATATATATGTACATGTTAGGACAATTAACAAAAGAAATAAGATAGCAAAAGTCGGAAACTAACAAGGGAGGCCAACAGATAATTTCCGCTGATCGGTGATTAGCAAAAGACCATGGAAGCCAACACTCTACAGTAATTAGCACTAATAGTTCTGGTTATGGACAACTGGACAACTATATGTTGTTTGTTGTTTTATAAACGAATTCGAAATCCTCCGGAAGCCGTCGTTAAATAAGTTTGCATAAAAGTTTCAAAGTGTGTGCGGGTAATATTGTCAGTGTAGCCTGGATATAAACATGCATACGTCCTAGCCATACACACACCCCGTGTTATCATTCAGATATCAGCTGTGTCACATTGCATCTTACAGTTTGGCCTTCTGGAGTGTTGGCAGTGCACAGTAGCGCTGGACACTGGCCTGGTTGACCCCGTACGTCGATGTCC
Organism: Haliotis cracherodii; assembly: GCF_022045235.1. Lineage (NCBI taxonomy): Eukaryota > Metazoa > Mollusca > Gastropoda > Lepetellida > Haliotidae > Haliotis > Haliotis cracherodii. The sequence goes on from NW_027266269.1 coordinate 39,733,639, forward strand.
AGCCTATCATCCCACCAATGACCAGTGACCAGAAGGAATGGCGGACAGTGGGATCTGGATCAAAGCTGAAACGTGAAGCACACACATGCATGTCAGAGTGATTGAAACTTTCAGAACATCCCTTTGGAAAAATATTAGTAGCGGAACATGTTACAAATTAATCTTAGCCAGCGACTGACAGAAAGTGTATTTATGTAATGTTCTCCTTTAACAGTAAGAATGAATGTTTGATGAATGAACCTACAATATTGTTTCATAGACAGCAGCTGAAAGATTATTTCATAGAGGGTCATTTGAAGTATATTCTTTTATTCGAGTAGAAATGCAAAACACATCGGGTCAGACTAATCGACCATCTCTTGAGCAGAATGTGATACATACTTACAGAAATTAATTCTTCCCCATTCTTCGTTAATTCTCCACACTTCCCCCATGCCGCCAACCACGATGGATCCCTGAAATCATGGAATGGAACATTTATTTTAAGGTCAGTCTATACACCCATAATTTTTACATTAAACTTGATGTACCATTTATTAAAACGTTCACCAATTTCACTGTCTACTAATATTACAAGGAATTTTAAAATAGTCTATTGTAATGTGTGGGGACGTATTCACAAATAACATATGCTTGAATATTTGTTGTATGGCTGCTTCAGTAACTGTACTGGGCATATACATGTATGTATTCTGACATAATTCCCCACGATCATACCTGAATGACTATTGCTAGTAGTCCGGCAAGCATCACCACTGACTGAAATGCGTCTGTCCACACAACTGCTTTCATTCCACCCTAAAATGATATAGACGTGAAATATCACAATAACCATCCACAAAGATATGGGAAGATTGATATTAGTTGTAGGCTTATGGCAAGGGGGATATGTGTCGGTGCCCCTCCAACAGATAGGTAACACAGATGGTACATCAAAACGTATTGCCCGGGGAATAATGATTCAACGAATCTTTTCTTACCCCCACATTTTTTACTTTCCACAGTTTCAAATTAAACGGTTTGAGGAGAGGAACGCTTTGTTTGTATCCATTTGCTTACTTCCAGCTGCCCTCCGCATGTGAATGTTAATATACACGACGCAGCGTTGCTATAATGAGTTTGAATTACAAAGTCTGTTGCCAGGACGTCGGGGTATATATGCAGTTATACACACTGTAGCGGGTACAGGGAATATATCAAAACGTTATTAACCAATAAAATATAAATAGGATACATGTAAGTTAAGACAATATATATCAACAGAGATATCGTTATCGTATAAATCCAGTGCTGCAGTTGGTTCACGGTGTGAAGCCAGTGAGTGCAGTAAAGATGCAAGCAAAACTGAAAAATATCAAGGGGAGTCTATGATTCGACCCGGTGATCAACGGATCCCGACATATCCAAGGGACGCAACTCAAGGAAATGTGGCGCTTACCTTAATAATCCAACTACAATGACTGAAGGTCTTACTCCGTGTTATGTTAAATGCCGTATTCACTCCAACTATTGCAGAGTGTGTTGCACCCACCAGTGAGGTGTAGAACGTTGACACCAGTCCTACAGTGATGATGGTGGCCCATGTCGGAAACCCAGTCACTGAAATACAAATAATCAATTCACACAGTCATCATATGTCCTTACCCATTGTACTGGGTTTCGTATTGAAATTCGAGAAACACTAAAGATGTTCCTGAACAGAATAGGAACGTTTTGTATAATTAAAGCAAATAAATATACATACCCGCTTCTAAAGCCGTTGATGGAGCAAACGATGCAACTCCCATATACAACATCTGGAAGGGAAAGAGACTTATTGAGGATGTTACAAGAAGGTGATGAGGGATTACAAACTTGCAAAGGCAGGTTTACATTGCAATCACGGTACAAATCAAAACAGACATGTCATCGATCACTTCACTCGCTCACCAACTTTTCTTACTCATTCACCCAATCGATCGTCCCCCTCCCTGTTTCACTCACTCCTTCACCCCTTCACTCACTCACTAACTCACTCACTCACTCACACACTTACTCACTCACTCAACTCACTCACTCACTCACACACTTACTCACTCACTCACACCTTCACTCACTCACTCACTCACTCACTCACACACTTACTCACTCACTCACACCTTCACTCACTCACTCACTCACTCACTCACTTACTCACTCACTCAACTCACTCACTCACTCACACACTTACTCACTCACTCACATCTTCACTCACTCACTCACTCACTCACTCACTCACTCACTCACACACTTACTCACTCACTCACTCACCCCTTCACCCCTTCACTCACTCACTCACTCACTCACCCCTTCACTCACTCACTCACTCACTCACTCACTTACTCACACACTTACTCACTCACTCACTCACCCCTTCACCCCATCACTCACTCACTCACTCACTCACTCACTCACCTGCTGAATTATCATGATACATGTCCCTGTCAGTTTGGCGGCACGGGAGTCGAACCGCTTCTCCAGATACTGAAACACAACAAGTCATATTATGATAAGGTAGACTCCATGTTGGTATTCGCGTGACGGTTAGTGCAACAAGCGTCTCTGCTAATTATGCAAGTGTATCCATTACAGATGTGTCTGTCACTGGTACAGTGTGTCTGCTACATGTTAGTCTGCTACTGCTACAGGTGTGTCTGCAATAAGTCGATAATACTTCTGTGGCCCGTGAAGATCCGGTTTAGAAAAAAATTCTTCAGCAACCCATGCTTGTCGTAAAAAAAGCGACTATGCTTGTCGTAATAGGCGATTAACTTATTTGACGCATGTCATCGTATCCCAATTATGTGGATCGATGCTCATGATGTTAATCATTGGATTGTCTGGTCTAGACTCGACTATTTACAGACCGCCCTCATATAGCTGGAATATTTCTGAGTGTGGCGTTAAACAACAACAACAAAAAAAACAACAACAAAAACAAAAGGTGCCTGTGTGCAGGATATATGTCTGCTACAGGCGTCAGTGTGCAGCGTAGGTGTCTGTTACATGCGTGTGTATGTCTGCTACATGCGTGTGTATGTCTGGTACAGACGTCAGTGTGCAGCATAGGTGTCTGTTACATGCTACCTGTGAAGATCCGGGGTAGAATAGGTCTTCAGCAACCCATGCTTGCCGTAAAAGGCGACTATGTTTGTCGTAAAAGGGATCCGATGGTCAGGCTCGCTGACCAGGTTGATGCATGTCATCGATCCAAATTGCGTGGACCGATGCTCATGATGTCAATCACTGGATCGTCTGGTCCAGATTGGATTATTTACAGACTGGCGTCATATAACTGGAATATTGCTGAGTGCGGCGTTAAACAACAAACCAACCATGCAACTGTCTGCATGTCTCCTACAGGCGTCAGTGAGTTCAACATGTGTGCCTGCTAATGGTGTCTTTGTCCGCTTCACATATGTTTGCTGCGGGCGTATCTTCTACTTCTGCGGTATGTCTGCTCTTAATGTGTGACGCCCACGAGAATAGCAAGAGCAGAGAAGGATCATCATCAGTCGGAATTCAAACTCGCGATCAGCGAATCCTGACAATAGGCGCAACTCTGCACAGCGATATGCGGCGAATTGGAACACTAGAACACTGCTATCTACTCTGCACAGCGATCTACGACATATGGGTTTATATTTTCGCGCAGTAGCGGGATCATCTAATAATTGTAGATATTTCTCTTGTATTTATGGTCAATTTTGCCACCTCAATAATTGTCCTGGTTGCAAATTGTTAGTGTTACCGTTGGATAGCTAGTGTTCAGCGCTTTATTCTGTTGACATCATTTCCCGTATTGGTTTTGCAGTTGGTTTCCCTATGTAAGACAGCACAATTAAAAGTACTGTCGGAATTGCTAGAAAACTGCTTTTCTGGCTTCATTAATAAATACGAGTCATAGCACTATAAAAAGAACATATATCAAAATAACGCTAATTGCCATAATCTAGCCTGTCCTAACTGACATTGTGATTACCCTTAAAATGTACTTTTACAGGTAAAATGATGATCAACTTAGAAAATATTCGTGTGTTGTCATGCATGTATGAAATGGCCTATACCCTGAGATAATTACCTAACACCTGTCCCGAGGTGATGACCTCACATCGTCCCGTGCATTCTCCCAGGTGCAAATATCAGTTGGGGGGGATCTTAAAATATTGCTGGTATTGCACTTAATTGACATGTGTTGATGGGGTAGCAATTAAGGATATGCACTGCATTATATTTGCTTGGAAACATGATGGACTAGTTAAGAGCTATGAAACGGGATGAGTATTGGAAGGTCTCGGTTTTGGAATCTAAAAGTATTTGTTGTTCTACAGATGATTTCTTGAGGTAGCATTTATCTCCGCTGATGACGTATATGAATCTTTACTTTTGAATGTTGTTTTATGTCTTGCCACGAAACCTTTACACTTAGCCAAGATGGGCACAACAGGGTTGAGCTCACAATGTCTGACTGTCGTACGTAAGACAGCGTGACCGTGTTGTGCCACCAGCACATATGTCCTGTACTTTACAGGGTTTGCATTCGGCCGAATTTTCTCCATGAGTTGAACTTTCGTTTCATATGGTCTGAAGTCGACCAATGTCATATACTCCTGTATGGTCACCTTCAGACTACTCATGGTTTGGGCGAGAGTATCTGATATTACGTAATATTAACTCGCCTCACCTATGACAATGACACTGACGTTGTTTAAAATGGCCAATAGCTGAAGTTCCAACCAGTCTATGAACACATCACCTCCTGAAAATTGCTCGGTCATCGTCGTAATCCCATTTCCCTGAGGGCAATAGTTAGTGCAGTTCACATTAATTGTATCTTTAATTCCTTCCAAATTCTACTACAAGTCAGGGTTACCTTCTGCTCATAAAGGTTGTTCACTATACGCCTAATCACCCTGTATTAAAGCTGTCTAATATCCTTTTACGTCCCAGTTTTGTTTTTGAGACCACCCCTATACCTGTTTTGTTTAATTTATTATGCCGTAGGCTTGCTGGTATGAATGGAAAACTATATAGCTTGGGCAGTTCGGTAATTTAAATTATCTAAATTAATAAATGTTTTCCCTCTATCTCTTTAAAGTGTAAAGAACTTGTATAGATTTCCAAATACAGACTCCATATCGTGTACCATGGTTATACTATACACCTGCAAGTGTAATGTAACATGCATCATGGGAGCAATGTTAACAAAACAAACGCAGTGTCATTTTGTCATTTTAGAAGATGCACATCTAAAATTTTCTCAAAATGATTTTTGTGTGTGGATTAGATGTTTTATGAAGACTACATTATTATTATTACGGAGTCACGTGCGCATATTTCTATAGTCCGTTTCAGGGTGCCATCATTGGACTTAGAATAAATGTTAACTTCCTGTTTTCGTTCGAATTTGTCTCCTGTAAACTTGTCGATAGGACTCCTTGTGACTGAAATACTTCAAACCACAGGTAGGGCGATCGGTAGCTACTCGATATTTCAATAACTGTCTGCGAAAAATTCTATTCTCAGTTTTCTAGCATTCCCGAAAGAACTTTAGTTTAGCATTCCACAGGCTGACCGGGACAGGTTGTCTTCTCCGAGGTCCGCGCACACTCATACAACCCTTGGCGAAATCATGTGTCTTTACTGTCAGAGATCGCTTGACCGTAATGGGTCGTCCTGCTACTGGGTGGTCAATCGAAACTCAGGTTTCGTTTGTAAGTTATTCCTAGGCAGTGTTTATCTCGTGCTGACTTACTCTGGTTGTATTGATATAAACTTAATTGCATGGGTTTTTCTTACTTCGTTTTTATAGTAATCCGTGGATAAACGATTTTCCCCTGATTGCCTAGTTTAGATGAAGGACCTATCTACGATTGGGAGTGAAGTTACTTTTTTGGTCAAGTACCTGTCTTAATGATTGTGAGACTGGATAGTCCTTAGGTCAAGCTTAGAATTTCCTTGCTAAATCTATGAGTCTTTAGTCATTAGTTGGTTATTCAGGCGTGCTCCGGCTATTTTATTGTCCAAAAGACTTATTTTAAGGATAGGCCCTCTGCGTTTACATGTGTACTTCTCCCACTTTAACCCAGCCGAGGTTATTCACTCCTTAGAGTGTTGAGTTATTTATCTCCGAGGTGTTAACTGGTCGCAGTCGACGTAATTGGCTGTCTATACAACTTGTCATATCTTGACTAAGTGTTTTTTCAGCTACCCTCTTTTTATTACTGTTATACAGTTGCTTAGTTAATCAGCTTGTATAGTTGTTGTGTTTTAATTAATCAGTAAATTTTGTCAGAGTGAATTGGAATTTAGATCCTTTTTATTGTGGTCTATACGTACGACTAGCTGATAGTAATAAACCTGTGAACCTATTAGCACGTTTTCATTATTACTTTATTCTTGTTCAATGACACCCTGGACACTGGAGCAAAGCTTCGTGAGTAGTTGGTAGCAGTACTCTGGTTACCACTCCTGGCTTCTGATTGGTCGATTCTGTGATGACGTCACTTCCGGTTTCGGTTTGGTCACATGATCTCTGATGACGTCATTAGGTCACGTGACCTGCACAGGTCATTGTGGGTCATGCGTGCGCCTCCAAGATGGCGGCACGTCCGTTTCCGGGAGGGTCATCTCCTAATCAAAGATGGCGGCTCGGCGCCTCCAAGAGGGTGGGAGGAGAGAGGGCGGGAAGGCGAGAAGGCGGGAGGGAGGAGGAGGAGGAGGTGGTTTTTTTTGTTTTGGTGTGAGGGTAGTCAACGCAAAGGATGAAAAGCATTCTTTTGGGAGAGATAGGTGGCCCTGAAAAGGGCCGTTTTGTAGTAGAACAAACATAAGTGTTATGTTGTCTGTAGGATGGAAATCGCCATGCACACCCATTAGAAAAACAAAAACAAAACAAGATCGACATCTGACCGCTTCCTGCATTCCTACACCACGTCTATGTCTGTGCATGTCGATTCACCTTTAGAATTCAGGCGTCCGTTCTACACCATGATCGTAGCGCTAAGGTGATCACCAATCGCCTACAGTAACTTAGACGAACGACTGTCATTGCGCTACAATACGATCGCCTTGTGGAACGAGACCTTGCACCTCAAAGTTTACAAACACATCATCACACCCGATGACACGATTTGTGGAATGCAAGATCCTTCGCCGATATGACGTCAACCTAGAAACAAAGTTGCTGGGTCGTCGACTGTGTATTGTAAGCTCGTATCAGTGATTTATCATCTCAGTCAGTCAGGAGACAGGTGGGAGAAGAAGTAATCTACTTTTCAGGGCCACCCATCTCTCCCGAAAGAATTTTTTTCATCCTTTGCTTTGACTACCCTCAAACCAAAACAAAAAAAACCACCTCCACCTCCTCCCTCCCGCTTTTCCTCCTCCCACCCTTTTGGAGGCGCCGAGTCTTCATCTTGGATGGGGAGATGACCCTCCCGGAAACGGACGTGCCGCCATCTTGAATGCGCGCGCAGCACCGGAACCGGAAGTGCCGTCATCTTGGAGGCGCACGCATGACCCACAATGCCCTGCGCAGCTCACGTGACCAAACCGAAACCGGAAGTGACATCATCACAGAATCGACCAATCAGAAGCCAGGAGTGGTAACCAGAGTACTGCTACCATCTACTTTCGTGATACTTTTAAAATAAAAACAAGCCTTTCCGTCGATTTGGAATATTGCTTACAGCAATGACAGAAAATGCAAAGTGCCCTTTTCAAGAAATGTCCATTTTCTTAGCGATGAACATCATCATTGAGTTTTGATCACGTGGTTGCAATCCGGGGAAGAATTGACAGTTAGATATATTTAGCAGCGCCTGCAGCGTACGTACATTAACAGTACGAACTGAAAGAAAAATATGTGCAGATATATTATTTAATGCTTGTTTGTTTCCTGTTTAACGCCGCATTCAACAATATGCCAGCTATATGGCGGCGGTCTGAATAATCAAGTCTGGACCAAACAATCAGGTGGTTGATATCATGAGCATCGATCGACGCACATTACAAGTAATGTTCCTTATCGGCGGAATGGTTTGTTTTCGCTATATGAATATTAGCAAACGTGCAGCTATATTTTTCAATTAATCATAGCAATATTTCGTTATTATATTTAAATGGCGAGGTCTTTATATACTAATTAACCATAGGTGACGCTGAATATTATAAATGTTTCCTCAATCTGAAGAATATAATCCTACAGTATTTTTCAGACTTGTTACCTACCTGAAAAACGCTTGTTGTATGCAGGGAGTAGAAGAGAGGCACAAAAATAACGGACGCGATTGCGCATCCGAGACTCCCTAGTACTCTAGTGTAAAACTGGGTTCCTTCTGTGTACATCTCCGCTGGGTTTCCGAGAACCAAGATGGCTGACATGAAGGAGAGAAGGATGGACAAAGCCACAGGGAGTACTCCCATGCCACTACTCGCCAGTAGAAATTCCTTCGTACTTTTCTGTTTTCTTCCAACCACAGCATAATACACACCAATTGCTGCACTTATAAATAGCATGGCGCCAAATACTACATAGTCCCAGGCATCGAATCCCCGAACCTGGTCCGCCATGTTGAACGTTTTGTCTGATAAGACTAGGTGAATATGTTGGATGTGACGGACGAGTATTTGCACTAACACCAGTATCTGGCAACACTGACATGGTGGCCTCTGCATGCTATACAGAAAGAATTATATGTATGATATACTGCTGTGAAGGCTCTGTTAGCAAACTGCACCCTGTATGAACAAGCATGACAAACTCTTTTTATTACTACATGTTGACAAGTCATTGTTTTAACAGAAAATGCGACAAAGTTCATGATCCATTTATCATTATCTGAAGGAAACAAAGGCATGGCACCATGTAAAGGCCCCAAGCAAGTGGATGTTGTCGAACGCTGCAGTGAGCAATAATCTCGTGTCACTTTGGCCGATACATTATCGAGTGTGGACTGAAGGCAAAGAGTGAGTGAGTTGGGTTTAACGCCGCTTTGAACAGTATTCCAGTTATATCGCGGCGTGTCAGCTTAATGTGGGAGGAAAGCCCGAAGTGATGCAGGTCTCAGATGTTTACCACTCCGGTGAAACCAAAGAGCACGGGTATGGTGCTGACAAACCTAGAAACATAACTGGGGCGAACCGGGATTCGAACCCACAATCATAGGTTTCTGGCGTGCCCAAGGGCCGCAACTCTGCACAGCGAAGCGCGGCGCCTTAGACGGTGACACACATCAGACAGGTCGACCATTGTAGTCAGGGTCATGGTGACACACATCAGACAGGTCACGCATTGTAGTCAGAGTCACGGTGACACACATCAGACAGGTCACGCATTGTAGTCAGAGTCACGGTGACACACATCAGCAGGTCACCCATTGTAGTCAGAGTCACGTTGACAAACATCAGACAGGTCACCCATTGTAGTCAGAGTCACGATGACACAAATCAGACAGGTCACCTATTGTAGTCAGGGGCACGATGACACACATCAGACAGGTCACCTATTGTAGTCAGAGTCACGATGACACACATCAGACAGGTCACACATTGTAATCAGAGTCACGATGACACACATCAGACAGATCACACATTGTAGTCAGGGGCACGGAGACACACATCAGACAGGTCACCTATTGTAGTCATGGGCACGATGACGCACATCAGGCAGGTCGCCCATTGTAGTCAGAGTCACGATGACACACATCAGACAGGTCACACATTGTAGTCAGGGGCACGATGACACACATCAGAGAGGTCACCCATTGTAGTCAGGGGCACGATGACACACATCAGACAGGTCACACATTGTAGTCAGGGTCACGATGACACATATCAGACAGGTCACACATTGTAATCAGGGGCACGATGACACACATCAAAAAGGTCACCCATTGTAGTCAGGGGCACGATGACACACATCAGACAGGTCACACATTGTAGTCAGGGGCACGATGACACACATCAGATAGGTCACCCAGTGTAATCAGAGTCACGATGACACACATCAGACAGGTCACACATTGTAGTCAGGGACACGGTGACACACATCAGACAGGTAACCCATTGTAATCAGGGTCACG
>NW_027266269.1:39748741-39826800 GCF_022045235.1 Haliotis cracherodii
TGAGTGAGTGAGTTGGGTTTAACGCCTCCAATGTATAGTGAGTGAGTGAGTATGTGAGTTGGGTTTTACGCCGCCAATGTATAGTGAGTGAGTGAGTATGTGAGTTGGGTTTAACGCTGCAAATGTATAGTGAGTGAGTGAGTGAGTTAGGTTTAACGCCACCAATGTTTATTGAGTTGGGTTTAACGCCACCAATGTATGGTGAGTGAGTGAGTGAGTTGGGTTTAACGCCACCAATGTATAATGAGTGAGTGAGTGAGTTGGGTTTAACGCCGCCAATGTATAGTGAATGAGTGAGTGAGTGAGTGAGTTGGGTTTAACGCCGCAAATGTATAGTGAGGGAGTTAGTTGGGTTTAACGCCAGCAATGTGGGGTGAGTGAGTGAGTTGGATTTAATAACGCTGACAATGTAAAGTGAGTGAGTGAGTTGGGTTTAACACCGCCAATGTATAGTGAGTGAGTGAGTTGGGTTTAACGCCACCAATGTATAGTGAGTGAGTGAGTGAGTTGGGTTTAACGCCGCCAATGTATAGTGAATGAGTGAGTGAGTGAGTGAGTTGGGTTTAACGCCGCAAATGTATAGTGAGGGAGTTAGTTGGGTTTAACGCCAGCAATGTGGGGTGAGTGAGTGAGTTGGATTTAATAACGCTGACAATGTAAAGTGAGTGAGTGAGTTGGGTTTAACACCGCCAATGTATAGTGAGTGAGTGAGTTGGGTTTAACGCCGCCAATGAATAGTGAGTGAGTGAGTTGGGTTTAACGCCGTTCGTCTGAAGTGACTTTAATCTGAACCAAAATGTGTTCAGGTGCTGACAATACACCCTCTTCTTCTCCTCGTGAGTCCCGATGTTCGCTTTAGGCGCATCTCTGCTGTCTGTATGCTTATTTCATTACGACATAACACAACATTTTAAAATCTATTTTTTTGTTAATCCTAGTACATAGTCTGGCATAGCTTCCTGTGCTCATCAGAACATACTACCTGTGCGTTTCTGTTTTTGAAGAGTGTATATCTATTTTCGGGAGGACAGTAAGTGATGGTCGGGTCAGCCCACTTCAGGGAGCACAATGCGTCGTAAACTACTTATTAAGTTTGCATTGGGGTCGATCGTGACAAACATGTTGACATACGGTGTTGGGTAAACCCACAAGAAACCCTCTGGGTTTTTACAGAACACAGCGTGATCATGGAATGTGACAAAGTCATGCATTGTGTATTCCTCCAATTTAATTAGGTGTCGAAGGTCATTGTGTTTGTTTGTTGTTTAACGCCGCAATATTCCAGCTATATGACGGCGGTCTGTAAATAATCGAGTCTGGACCAGACAATCCAATGATTGACATCATGAGCATCGCTCCATGCAACTGACCACCCGATCCCATTAGTCGTCGTAAGGGAGACAGCTTATGTCAACGCACAATTTTGCAAGGAAAAGTGAATCTTAAAGGTGGCTAGGAGCCACATTGTGTGACATTGCGATGCTACATGGATAGTAGGACGTTATGGGAGTGAGTGAGTATTGTTTAACGCCGCTTTTAGCAATAGTCCAGAAAAATCACGGCGGGGGACACCAGAAATGGGCTTCACACATTGCGCCCATATGGGGAATTGAACCCGGTTCCTCGGCGTGACGAGCGGACACTTTAACCACTAGGCTACTGCAAAGACGCAGGACGTCATGGGAAGACGGTTTACCATTATTTAAGCCATGCTACTATACCTCTGTACTCGCAGCGTGAAACGGTCACTAACAGCCCTGATGAGATGATACTTACTGTTACTTCAGCCGTGTTAGAATATCATTGCACTCGCTGCGTGGATCAGTCACTAGAATATGTCCTGGAAAGACGTTTACTATTAATCTGGCTATATATGTATATCATTGTACTCGCTGCGCGGATCAGTCACTAGAATATGTCCTGGAAAGACGTTTACTATTAATCTGGCTATATATGCATATCATTGTACTCGCTGCGTGGATCAGTCACTAGAATATGTCCTGGAAAGATGTTTACTATTAATCTGGCTATAAATGTATATCATTGTACTCGCTGCGTGAATCAGTCACTAGAATATGTCCTGGAAAGACGTTTACTGTTAATCTGGCTTATATGTATATCATTGTACTCGCTGCGTGGATCAGTCACTAGAATATGTCCTGGAAAGACGTTTACTATTAATCTGGCTATATATGTATATCATTGTCCTCGCTATGTGGATCAGTCACTAGAATATGTCCCGGAAAGACGTTTACTATTAATCTGGCTATATATGTATATCATTGTACTCGCTATGTGGATCAGTCACTAGAATATGTCCTGGAAAGACGTTTACTATTTATCTGGCTATATATGTATATCATTGTACTCGCTGCGTGGATGAATCTCTAGAATATGTCCTGGAAAGACGTTTACTGTTAATCTGGCTATAAATGTATATCATTGTACTCGCGGCGTGGATCAGTCACTAGAATATGTCCTGGAAAGACGTTTACTATAAATCTGGCTATATATGTATATCATTGTACTCGCAGCGTGGATCAGTCTCTAGAATATGTCCTGGAAAGATGTTTACTATTAATCTGGCTATATATGTATATCATTGTACTCGCTGCGTGGATCAGTCACTAGAATATGTCCTGGAAAGACTTTTTCCATTAATCTGGCTATATATGTTTAATATTGTACTTGCAGCGATACAGTCACTACAAGCTGCCATGAGAACATATAAAGTATAAATCAGGCCGTTCTTGTGTTCCATTTTTCTCGCAGCGTGAATCAGTCACCAGAAGCCCTCATGGGAAGACGATTACAATTTATCTGGCCGTGCTTGTATACCATTTTACTCGCAGCATGAATCAGTCACCAGAAGCCGTCATGGGAAGACGACTACTGTTTACTTGCTGTGCGATCACACCATTCTAACGCAGCATCGTTCAGTCTCGAGAAGCCGTCATGGGAAGATGCCCACTTGTTACACGCAGCGCTGGTGTACCATCGAACTCGCAGGCCTTCATGATGTGAAGACGTTTACAATTAATCTGGCCATGCTTGTATACCATTTTACTCGCAACGTGAATCACTCATCAGAAGCCCTCACAGGAAGAAGCTTACAATTTATCTGGCCGTGCTTGTATACCATTTTACTCGCAAGGTGAATCACTCATCAGAAGCCCTCACAGGAAGATGCTTACAATTTATCTGGCCGTGCTTGTATACCATTTTACTCGCAAGGTGAATCATTCATCAGAAGCCCTCATGGGAAGACGCTTACAATTTATCTGGCCATGCATTATAACATTGTCCTCGCATAAGAAGTCGCCACCGCTATTCCAAGGCTACAGAAACCCATCACCCCGACTACATTGGGTGAAGTACAAAGGGTGAGTGAGTGAGTGAGTAAATATGGTTTCACGCCGCTTTTAGCAATATTCCAACAATATCACCACGACGGGAGACACCAGAAATGGGCTTCGCACATTGAACCCATATAAGGAATCAAACCTCGGCCTTCGGCATGACGAACGAGCACTTTAACCACTAGGCTACCCCACCACGGGTAAACCGCAGTGGGTGAAGGACAATGGTTATCATCGTGCCCCGACGATGCACGGCGTCTCCCATGCTTTCAGTCACCGGTCTGGTCAAGAATCCATAATGTACCAGCCGCCGTGATATTGCTGGAATATTGCTCACTGCGGCTTCAGACAACAACCAATCACCAGTTGGCCTAGGACCTATATATGCTACCATGTCATTGTTGTTTTCAGATAATGATAAATGGAATATGAACCTTGTCGTATATATACTGACCCGCTTTGAAAAGGCGCCAACATGAATCCATGGAATTAACATGATAGTTGGAAAAGAACGACGAAAACAGCCCATGGTTAGGACTTGAGGAAGCTCCAAAACAGCTGTTGACCCGTGATGATCCGGGTTAGAATAAGTCTTCAGCAACCCATGCTTGCCGTAAAAGGCGACTATGCTTGTCGTAAGAGGGGACTAACGGGATCGGGTGGTCAAGCTCGCTGACTTGGTTGATGCATGTCATCGATCCCAATTGTGTAGGTCGATGCTCATGATATTAATCACTGGATTGTCTGGTCCAGACTGGATTATTTACGGACCCCCGTCATATAGGTGGAATATTGCAGAGTGCGGCGTTAAACAACAAACAACCAAACCATCAAAAACTGTTGTCAGTCGTCAAAAAACCGCAAAAGGGAACAGTGCTCAAAAACACATTTTTTACACGTTCAAAGCCCGAAAAAACTCAAAGTGTCATTACCTATTCGTGCAGAAATGGAGTATAATGGGAAGACATTCAAACGCTACCGCATAATCCCTGTAGCCGCTGAATAGCACTGGGGACGCAATGCCGAGAGAATGAGTAGGTTTTGATTTTACGCCGCTTTTAGCAATATTCCATCAATATCACCACGGCGGGGGACCCCAAAAATGGGCTTCACACATTGTACCCATGTCGGGAATCGAACCCGGGTCTTCGGCGTAACGAGCGAACGCTTTAACCACTGGGCTACTTGACCGCCCTTCAATGCCGAGATTGACACTTAAGGAACGGGAACGTGCCGTCATCCTTTCGTTAACTCGATTTTGACTCTAAGGCACCGAAATGCACGTCTACAATGGCCGTCGGGGCACGTGAGTGGCATAGGGTTCCACAAGCTGTTATCTGGAGACTGATAGTGTACATGAGAAGGCGTTGTGTGGGATGCAATCCAGCCAGGGGCTGTCATACCCGGAACTGACTCTGTCTGTGGACCCCTTATGTGTTCCAGGTCCTCTACATAAGGAACCGAGTGTGATTTTAGTAAACAGCCAACACCGCTTGGTTAAGCGTCAATATCACTTTTTACCTCTGGTGCGTTTTCAATGCGTTTCAGTATAATACTTAAACAATGCCGTGTCAACTTTTTTAAATCAAAAAATAAATATTTCAAACCCTTTCTGCTTGTCAGCCCGTCAGTGGTTTATAGGGTACTGTTTGCTAACAGTGGTCACAGCAGTATATCATATGTATGAATCTGTATATCGTATGAAGAGCCTCCTTTTTGCAGCCTTACCACCTACTAGTGTCAGCACAAGTACCAGTCAGTCAACACTACCACATCCCGCACAGCCACCCATTCTTGTCACCCCAAACGTTCAACATGGCGGACCAGGTTCGACGATTCGAAGCCTGGGACTATGCAGTGTTTGGCGCCATGCTGTTTATAAGTGCGGCAATTGGTGTGTATTATGCTGTGGTGGGAAGAAAACAGAAAAGTACGAAGGAATTTCTACTGGCGAGTAGTGGCATGGGAGTACTCCCTGTGGCTATATCTATCCTTCTCTCCTTCATGTCCGCCATCTTGGTTCTCGGAAGCCCAGCGGAGATGTACACAGAAGGAACCCAGTTTTACATGAGAGTGATAGGGAGTCTCGGATGCGCAATCGCGTCCGTTATTTTTGTGCCTCTCTTCTACTCCCTACATACAGCAAGTGCTTTTCAGGTAGGTAAGTCTGATAGAATTAATTAGTTGTAGGATCCTATTTTTAGGTTGAGTAAACACACATATAGGAAACGTGGCGGCCATCTTGAAATTGGCGGCCATCTTGAATGTTTGCAGATTTGTCAATAATCGAAAACGTTCAGGAGTTGTGAATATCTTTTTAGAAACATAACATGGATGTTTCGCAAGACAACACTTGCTTTTTTTCAGCAAAACATGACCCTCATTTGACATATGAAAGATATATTTATAATTGGTGGCCATATTGGATTATGCAAATTAGACATATGTCCCTAACTGGCATTGCTTGGGACTTTTAGTATGTTGTTTTCGGGACCTTGTAGAAATGCATTGTGGTAAAATAAATTCTGTTGCAATTTGTTCCAAGTGAAACCTTATTTTGCCTGGACTATTAATGCATTTTAAGTTAAAAAGTTAAACATGTACATATTCATAATAATCCATCAATGTTCCATCAAAGAATCCCTCGAATTATGTGTTGGCTTTGTTTAATGTTCAGTCCAGGTGAAGAGGTTCCGACACCTGGTCAGTATAGTCGGTCGGAAAGGATGAGTGTGGGCCAGTCCTTCAACCTTGTTGAGTCTGTCGTCACGGGTTGAAAGGCAGGCAGTCCATCCGACGACAGCACATCTCCCATATTTGGTTTCATTATGAACACTCTTGCGACGAAATCTCTACCCGCCAAAGTACAGCTGATGTCCGCCTCTGACACTCTCTATTAAAGTCACTCTCACTTGCGCATTTGTCATTTTGGTGGCATTATTGTGGAAGAGAAAACTTATATAGCATTCATTTTTACTCAGTGTCATGTCGTTGTTATTTCGATTTTCACAAGCTACAATTCGTTTATGTCATAAAGTGTATTTCTACTAAATAAATGTATTTTGGTACGCTCGTTTATATCATGAAACGGTACGGATTCACGGTTGACCGCACTCACGGAAAATCCGTCGATTTGGCATCCCGGTACCAACAGCAGATTCTGAATCTCTCGATTTATGAGTTTGGCACTCCCGGGACTATCTAATATTCAGATTTGGCGTTCCCGGCCCATAACCGTTTAAATGTTGTTAGGAACTGAAATACTGTATGCACACATGTACATCAGCTGGTGATATTTGCAAACGGCAAGCGCTGGTGTATCTTTTGCCAAATATGCAAATAATGGAAATAATTCGTGAAACAGTTTACGTGTTATTTTAGTTACATTTAACTAAAAGATGTAGTCATACGTTTTGTATACCTAAACACGACCCCTTCTGCATCCGCGTATAGGGGCAGTTGGGTAGCCTAGTGGTTGAAGCGTCGGCTCGTCACGCCGAAGACCCGGGTTCGATTCCCCAGTCCCTTCAACCTATGCTTGCCGGCTCTGCTGGTAATCACCACTGACAAAATTAACGAATTTCACTTACTTACTCAGTGATTTTCACTGCCACTCAGATACTAACTTGTTAGATTTTACTTACCAGTTAGTAAATATTTGCTTGACCATTATACGTGGCCTGTCGTAGACTAGTACAATTTACTAATAATTTAGTAGAGAATACTATCCATTTCTAAACTTGAAGAAATTTTACTACACTTCCTGGCCATTTTGCGATACCTGTTGACAGCTGCTGAAAACAATTTGCAAAAACAAGGAAATAACATTTCCAAAACAGGTGAATGATAACATATAATGATTTTCAGAGGCATTTCAAGTTTATTTACACGGAAAAAGTAATTGACAGGTAAATAAATCAAACTAATATTCTTTTACATTGGCAAACTTAACGAACCTCCTTTCTTCCTGGAGTACTTGCTTTTTTCTAACAACGTGACAAGGCCAAGCAATACCACACACTCCGACTGATAATCATCTTCTCGTCTCAAAACGGCGACCCTGACTAGGACCAAGGCGTGAGGAGTAATACTCTCCATCCCTTAAAAATAATGGGGCCGAGACCCCGAGTTTATTCCTCTACTTAAAACACATCCGTATTTTTACTTTTTGACGAAACATTGAAACATCTTGTTGAAAACATTTGAGATACACACCGGAACTTTGATGCCTGTATTCTGTGTGTGTGTCGCCCTTGCGTGACGTACGAGGAAAATGTTTTTCGCCGTTGTTGCACGTGCTCAAAGCTGCTTCGCTAGCGGATATTAACAATGTATGGTGTGCGGTTCTTAATAATTTCGCGAGGTCCTCGGTAGCATTTTATCAATCACTTGCACGTAGTAAATACAGAGATCTGAACAAGGAAAAATATGTTTACCTGATGGACTTGCAAAACTTTCGGACGTTTATATTTGTTTAACAAATGACTAGTTATACAGCAGTACCGAGCCAAATCAGAGCGAGAATCGCTACGTGCTGTGAAACAATCAGCATTAATCTACGCGGATTCATACAGTTTGCACATCGGTTTTTCGATTCATACCTCAATGAACCGAAAAAAATACACAGTCAATGCTTATAATTAAATTCGACAACGTAAAACATGTTTTATCTACAATATTTCAACCCAAAACAGTTGCATATATCAAAACAGACAAAAATGACGGCATTGATGAACATTCCAGGTGTAGGAATACATACAGTGGCGTGACATGAATCAGGTGATCGTTTAATTTATGCACATAACTTGACACGCCTACACAGTCAGTAGCCAATCAACGGAGAGTGGGATTAAAACAATGTTCATTTGACCTGTCAATTAAGGCAAGAGGCGAAAAGACTTGCAACAGTCAGACTGTAACGAACCGGAAGAAATATGTCCGAGAGAAGGCGGCTGTTTCAAATAACATGGTCATTTACTGCGTGATTCAAACATTACTTCTCTGATTACGGTAAAACAGTTGGAGAAATGCTACTTAGAAATGAAACGCGAAGACATGAAAGTTGAACCGAGGCGAGCGGGAAAAAAACTGGCGAGCGAGCCTGCACGTTTGCTGTTTCATTCATTCTCGGCCTTCGGTTTCAAAGGGTAGTTTGGACAATGTATATGCATGAAAGTCGCTAAATGTCCTGTGCATGACGATACACGTGAGCAGAAAGGAAATTCCCTCGACTGTAATATTGTGATTCCCCGACATTCCGCAGTAATAAAAGTAGTGCGCAGCGGTGGGCGTGGCTTAATTTTTTACATTCATTGGGAAATGAATGCAATAACACGTGACCAATTCAGCTAATCAGAATGCAGGAATTTCCATGAACACAACGAAAATTTAATTATTCAGCATTAATCTAACCTTAACAGGGCCGAGAGAAATACATACTGAAGAGAGTTCAGAGTCTATATAACCAAGTGACACTTTGTCACTGAAAAATATAGATCATAATGAATTCTAAGCGTTAGAATTAAAGCATACAAAGTACTCACAACACAGTACGTGCTACATAATGGTCAGAAACTGTATTTTCTTAGATGTGTCAGAAGAGCGCGTTTTTCGCTGGACCACATGGCGGAACAAAGGCCGATAATACACGAGGCTTAGCTGCCTGCCGCTGAAACAAAAGACTTTAATAAAAGGGAGGTAACCCTGCATCCCTTCAGACAAACAGCACAGGCATCGATCCACGCAACTGGGATACGATGGCATCCATCAACCAAGTCAGCGATCCTGACCACCCGTTCCCGTTAGTCGCTGTTTTCGACAAGGATAGTCGCCTCTAACGGCAAGCACGGGTTGCCGAAAACAATTCCAGCTTGGCTCTTCACGGGTGCGTTGCCTGAAGAACACTTCGAAGTTGATGGTTGATGACATGCCCATGTACCTCGGTGACGTCGTTACCCATGATGTCAATCAATGGCTTGTCTGGTACACTTGATTATTTACAGGCCGTCGTCTTATACCGGAAATCTTGCAAAATGCGGCGTTAAATAACAAACAAACAAAACTACAATAACAAGAACTCAATAATGAGTAATTCATACAAACAGTAATTTCTGGTTACTCAATACAGTAAACGAGAGGAACGCCAGAGACATAAATGCAACAGTTTACTGAGAATGAGTGTTGAATGTTATTATGACCCAAGATGGCATTTCACCAGAATCAGGTTGGATTTACAACATTAGGTCCCGTTAATTTCTTTTTCGCAACACTATCTGCCTCACACATAATATTCACGAGACTTGCTTAAACTAAGTGATACAATGATAAAGACTGGAGATGAGCCTGCCCATCCGATCCCTTTAGTCGCCTTTAATGGCAATCATAGGTTGCTGGAGACCTATTCTACCCCGGATCTTCACGGGTCTGGAATGTTGCTACACACGGCGTTGCAACACATATTACTCGTTGTCAGTGCTGAGCACATTTAATACCTACACACACCATTGGAATACATGCCAATGGCGGCGAACGGATGGCCCAGTCGTCTAATGCGCAGCGATTCGCTGTGCAGAGTTGCACCCCTTGGGCACGTCGGAAACCTATGATGGGTTCGAATTCCGGTTCGCCCCGATTATGTTTCTAGGCTTGTCAGCACCACACACGTGCTCGTGGGTTTCATCGGAGTGGTTAACGTCTGAGACCAATATCACTTCCGGCTTTCATCCCACGTGAAGCTGACACGCCGTGATAGAACTGGAATACTGTTGGAAGCGGCGTTAAATCCAAATCACTCACTCACTCACATGCAATGGCCCTTTGTTGTAGAAATTGGATCACAAAGGGCATAAAACACGGACCGGTCGACTGGGCTAATGTGTCTGTGTATTGTATCTATGTTAAACTGCGGCTTGGCATCTCAGTGGGCTAGCACTTAGGCATTGGTAAGCACACACACACCACACACACACACACACACACAGCATACGCCACACACACACACACATACACGGCACACACCGTGTCACCACACACACACCACACACATAGAGCACACACACACACCACACACACACACCACACACACACCAAACACACATACACAAATGATTTTGAATGAGACATCAAGTCCCATTTCAACACACCTTGTGACATTCTCGCTCATCTTGATGTATCTGTCACGTTATAACGTCAGCTGATAATATTAGCTCATGTGACGCGATGAACACATTGAAAGTCATATCACCGTATCACGTGCACCGTAACTGATTAAATACCAGCTTGATATGTCCCAGGATTTAATAACTATGATATCTGTATCTAGGTTACTTATATTTACACATACATAAGTTTGTACATAATGGTTCTCGAGAAAGAAACCAACGTTTTAGGAGTATGGGACTACATCGTTTTTGCCGCGATGTTGCTTATTTCGGCGGCCATTGGGATATATTACGCTTTGTCCGGTGGAAAACAAAAGACTACAGCCGAATTCTTATTGGCGAATAGAGACATGGCCGTACTTCCGGTTGCTATTTCAATACTATTGTCGTTTATATCCGCCATCATGGTGCTGGGTTATCCTGCAGAGATGTATAACGATGGGACACAATTTTACATCCGGGTTATGGCAAGTATTGGGATAGTCTTTGGAGCTGTTGTGTTCGTGCCGCTGTTCTATCCGTTAAAAGTCACGAGCAGTTTTGAGGTGAGTTGTTTCCCTTTAACAAAGGTCAGATACGAGGTGTATGCTAATGTGTAATGTGTGTATGAAATAGACATACATGTACATTCGATACCCTCATATCATTTCTGATTTTGTAACAAGTCCTGTATTGTATCGGTATTGAATCTATTTTTGAGGATTTTAATATTGTTTAATATAAGCATTTTCTGGGGATTTAAATCGCTCTCTTTACGTTGTATGACCGCCTTCGTGGTCTAATGGATCTGGCGTCTGCCCGGAAAGCGCAAGGTCTTTGGTTCTATCCCCGGCCGCCATAACGCTCATAACAAAAAACGTTAAAAGACGGTACTTATTGTTACCCTGCCTGAAGCTCGGAATTTAGGGGCTAAAACAAGGACTGGTTGAAGTCAGTATTCTGTGTCTGAGTGGGGAATTCATGTTAAATAGCGGCATGGTATCTCAGTGGGCTAGCACTAAAACTCGTCGCTGTACAAGTGCACTAATCTTGAACGTGACGTTAAACCCCATTTCAACTCAACACAACTGTACTGTGTAATGTAATGTGGTTTTCCTACTTGTAACAGGAAGCTGCTGTTCTATAACATGTCGTTACCTTTCTGACAGGTTGTACGGACGTAATGATGTCCATGTGACGTCACTTTCTCATCTGACACTGTTTGATTTACCATATGAGTGTCGAGTGGTGAACCACACGCTTTTACAAACAGATAAATAATAATAATAATAATACTATTTATTATTATTATTATTATTATTATTATCCACGCACTAAATCATGCTCAAAAAAGAGTAATGGATCAGTGAACCATCTCATCCTTGTCATATACACAACTAAGCCGAATAGATGTGTGCAATAATAAATTCGTTATCTGTTTCAATAGCTTTGCGTTCTGGAGACAAAAAGCTGAAGGTCAATCAGTGTGCAGGTAGAACTATAAAGGTAACTTCAAATATCAACTCTCTGCAACTGTAAATATGAAACGTCAGCGACAGAGAATAAACGGTCTCTATTATCCGCCGAAAAGATTCCATTGGTCGAAAAAGGCAAAATGCGGTCGGGTAGCCTTGTGGTTAAAGCGTTCGCTCGTCACGCCGTAGACCCGGGTTCGATTCCCGACATGGGTACAATGTGTGAAGCCCATTTCTGGTGTCCACCGCCGTGATGTTGCTGGAACATTGCTAAAAGCGGCGTTAAACCATACTCACTCACTCACTCACTCTGAAAGTTACAGCACAAGGAACAGCACTGGATGTATACGTCTGTGTCTAGTCATGGAGCCAGAAGTCTCACTAGTCTAACTAACAGCTGTTAAAACTTATCAGGAAATCTATTGTATCGAAATCAACTTGTTATCCTTGCAGAATCTGTATCGATTGAAAAATGTGTTCGAGTTGGTCTTGTATGAAATATATAATGTTCCGGAACATGTGTTTCATGACCGGGGCGTGGGCTAGCTTAGTGGTTAATGGTTCCGTCGTCATGTCGAAGGCCTGCGTTTGATTGACCTCATTGGTACAGTGTGCGAATCCCAGTACTGGCGTCCCAAGTCGTCATATTACTACAATATTGCTATAAAACGGTACAAAACAATACTCACTCACTAACGCATTTCATCACCGAGTCGCTAAAAGTAGGTGTCCGGGCTAGCAAGGTGTCACGTGTACAGCTTGTCGGTTAAACTCGGACAAAGTGTCTGCCCGGAGAACAGAATGGTGGTGGTTGGAACGCCGGCCGCTTCATACCACAAGCCGTTATAAGATGGTACTTGTTGTTGCCCTGCCAGGTTTGTTTGTTCGTTTGTTGTTTAACGCCGCACTCAGCATTATTCCAGCTATATGACAGCAGTCGGTAAATAATCGAGTCTGCATCAGATAATCAAGTGATTGATATTATGAGCATCAATAAACGCAATTGGGATACGATGACATGTATCAAACCAAGTCAGCGAGCCTTACCACCCGATCCCGTTAGTCGCCTCATCGACAAGCATAGTCGCTTTTTGAGGCAAGCATTGGTTGTTGAAGACCTGTTCTACTCCGGATCTTCACGCCCTGCCAGGTAGTGACATTTGGTGTAATATGGACAGTTAAGACATACAGGGTCCACACCGTCCACGTTTTCTGTGTATAGATATATAACAGCTGCATCATCGTATCACGTTGGTGTCAGCGTGTCATTGTCTTAATCCAGCGTGCCATCCGAAGCACTGTGTTATCAGCTAGATAACATACATACCGTGTTGTACACACACCTAGATAGATACTCAGTCAATGCAATATGAACTGATTGAGACACCATAAGTTCCCTTGGGACAAACAATTATCTAAGACACGCTCCATGATCAACGTGCCATAGGATGCCTCGACTAAGCTACCATTGATTTGATGTTTGAACAGCCAGATCTGTAGAAGACTAAAGATTTATTATTGAACAAGATGGCCAAATATTATCTCGAAGCACTGGACTACGTTCTTTTTGTTGGAATGCTGGCTGTTTCCGGAGCCATTGGGATTTACTACGCATGCGCGGGAGGACGGCAGAAAACAACCAAAGAATTCCTGTTGGCTGACAGAAGTCTTGGAGTAATACCAGTGGCAGTCTCAATTCTACTTTCGTTTATGTCTGCAATTCTAATTCTTGGAACTCCTGCAGAGGTATACTCGGAAGGGGTTGAGTTCTGGCTGCAGGCTTTTGGGGGTTTCGGGGCGATCGTTGGTGCCCAGCTCTTCGTCCCGCTGCTGTTTCCGCTGAGAGTAACGAGTTCGTTTGAGGTAAGACAAATGCAACCTTCGAGGCATGTTTATAAGACGGGTGATATCGGTGATTAGGTTGAAAACAAATTGTGCGTGTCGTCGTGTGTGGGAGGGGGGGGTGGGGAGGGGGGCGGCATCAGAAATAGGCTTCACACATTGTACCCATGTCGGAATCGAACCCGGGTGTTCGGCGTGACGAGCGAACGCTTTAACAACTAGGCTACCCGACCGCCACGGGTGTCATCGTACAACGGCGGTGTTGATCATTACTCGTAATAGAAATCACCAGATTGTCTGGCCGAGTGTCGTATTGCTGGAAGTGGGGCGTAAAAAACATGAGGCAGTGAAAGTCTGTATTAGTTGAATTTGTAGGAACCATGTTACAATTAACATAATGTACGATATATGGGCTACGCTATTTGCCCGAAGCCACACAAGTCTTTCATGATCTTGTAAGAACGTCACTCACATGCTTTAAGATATCATTATTATAATGCGAGATGACGTAAACTGAAACGGCAACTTTGGAGATACATATAATTGTTTCAATTAAATGGTATCGAAAGTACTTTAACAATTGTACGTGAGTTAGTCAATGATAATTAGAGCTGTAATCCAGACAAACATATTTAGAAGAAAACAAGCAAATAATGACATCAGAGTTGATCCCTGAGAAATCATAAAAACGTAAAATGCTTCCGAAATCATAGATAAATAAATTGTCATATGTACGTGAAGAGCATTTGCACGTGGAGCCGGGATCATAACCTCTGACACCCGCAGGATCACTGTGATTCACATTCACTGTGAAAAGCATTCGTTGTTCCTAAAAGTAGCAACTGTCGGATTTGATGAATGGACTTGAGTAATCACGACTTTACATTTGTGTTCTAAGTTCATCAATGCTGTGTCATGTCTATCAAAATACCTTCAGTATCTTGGTAATATACTGAACAACAAAAGTCCCTGTGACATTGGATAAGATTTAATGCAAAGTTATGGTTTTTTTACCAAATCTGAAACAATTTCGGTTTGCAACAGATAAAAAAACTCCTGTTAGTGTTCAAATGGTTTAATTTGCCATACTGACTTCAGAAAATGCGTGATTTCATAAAATAAAACAAAAACATGAACATGCCAAAATGTCAATATACGAATCAATAGCGTGTGTGTCCATCTCTGGTCTTCGTCTCATGGAATGGACCAGGCGTTGCACAAAGTCCTGTGGGATATCTGTCCATATCTGCTGGAGCATGTTTCGAAGTTCCTGGATTGTCTGAGGAACACGCGGTTGACGTCGAAGGCGCCGATCCATCTCATCCCACATGTGCTCGATTGGTGAGAGATCAGGAGAGCGAGCCGGCCAGGGAATGACATTCACGTTGTTTTGTTGAAGAGAATCCTGAACGAGTCGAGCAATATGAGGCCGGGCGTTGTCATGTTGAAAGGTAATGCCTGGGCCATGGCGACGCGAAAACGGTAGAACAACATGGCCGATGATCTCGTCGCGGTAGCACTTTCCATTGAGATTTCCCTCTACCACTATCAAACGGATCCCCTGGATTGCTGTAATAACACTCCATACTATAACACTGCCGCCCCCGAACCGATCGCCTTCCATGACACAATGATTGACGTAACGTTCACCTCGACGTGGGTACACTCGAATCCGTCCATCGCTGTGGCTGAGGTGAAAACGAGACTCGTCAGTGAATAGAACTTGTCCCCAATGCATGGCCGTCCAGCGTAGACGCTGTCGGCACCACTGTAGACGTGCTTGACGGTGGTTTCCTGTCAAAATAGGACGTCTGGCGGGTCTTCTGGCAACGGTCCCTGCACATCTGAGGCGACGACGTACGGTTTGTGAAGATATTCGTCGAAGGCCAGGGATGCTTCTTGCAGTCACTGTTGCTGGCTGGAATCGATTTCGTAGGTGTGTTGTTCGAATCCAGTGTTTTGTCGATTATTGGTTACGCGTGGCCTGTAACTCCGAGGATGGTCTCTGATTGCATTCGGCTGTCGCCAAAGTTGACATAAACAACAAATGGTGTTTCTGTGGACGTTAAATTGTCTTGCAACATCACGTTGACTCGATCCTGCTTCAAAGATACCAATAGCTCACCAAGACGCTCATTTTCGGACAGGCGTGGCATTTCGCAATGTTGAAAAATTGCGTAATTTTGTTGTTTTTCCGAGTGGTTGTTGTCAGCACGATGCTAACTAATGCATATGGAATCCCGTTAACGCACATGTTTTTATACCCATCCTTAGGTTGTGAAATGCATGGGGCTTGCATAAAAGTCAACTTTTGCATGGAATGCATGCTTTTCTGTAGCAGTTGCGTTTGTGTGACTTGATTCCATACATGTACTACAATATATTGAAAACCAAACTTTACTTGTTTGAAAAAAACACTAAAATATTGGTGTCACGGGAACTTTTGTTGTTGAGTATAGTTTCTGGAACAGCCTATCGCACGGTGTTAAACACATATAACACATACAAAGTATAGAAAGCATCTATTCATAATACATACAAGTTCTGGTAAGAAACAAATCGTAAACATACAAATTATGTCTATTATGTTAATGATCTTTCATGTTAACAAAGGTAATAATGAACACTTCTCTGTACAAAAAACACAATGTGTAAACGTTTCTTTCCTTAATAATAAGAAGAGGAGAGATTACGGCCAAGCAGTTTACTGTCAGTGGTGTTGTGTACTAACCAGTGAAGATGCTTGACCTTCATAGTAATCGCCTTTTGTGTTTTGACTTTGAGTGATTCCTTAGTCAGTGAATTGTGCGTTGTCTTGACGTGAATCGCAACCGACGATACGTCACCTGGTAAAGATACTGTATTATTACATAACTATAACTGCGGCCGCTTGACCATGAAACTTGATATAGCATTTATACTAAGTTTTCATATAATAATTAGATCCAGAGCAAGTGCTTTTACAAGTTATGAAATTTATATGAAATTTCATATAATTATAGAACAGCAAGTAATACAAAATGTTAGTAGTTATAGTTCAGTAGTTCAGTTATAGCTTTTTAGATAGATGCTAGCCTAAGGTAACGAGAACCCATCTCCCAGACATACTATTCAAAAAGACAAAAGTCATGTTTACATAGTCTAAAAGATTAATAGATTTTAGATAAATACTAGCCTAAGGTAAAACCATCTCATCTCTCAGACATACTATTCAATAAGACAAAAGTTATGTCTACATAGTTTAATAGATTTAAAGCTTTTAGATAAATACTAGCTTAAGGTAACATGATCTCTTCTCACAAACATACTATTCAATAAGACACAAGTTATGTCTACATAGTTTTATAGATTGCCATGGACTATTTTATTTAAGTGAATCTGCCATCACCTATATTAAAATAACATTCTTCAAATATTTCAATTTAGACTCATTGAGAATTAGCCCAAAACAAGCTCGTCTATAATGATACCATAATCTCGTTCGAAGCATCCAGTAAATGTCAACATGATAAGTGCTAGTCCAACAGGATTTAGTATTAACACCCTCGGAGCGCTATGGGTTTGATGGATGTCTAACGTCACAATGGCCTATTTCTGTATACAGCTAGTTACCTATGTTGACTATAGCAAGAGACCTATGCAATATATAGCAAGAGACCTATAAATATATAGCAAGAGACCTATAAATATAAAGCAAGATAACCATGCAGAACCTGTTATTGACACTTGTAAAAGACTCATACTGCTTGAATACAGAA
This sequence comes from Haliotis cracherodii, assembly GCF_022045235.1. Taxonomy (NCBI): domain Eukaryota; kingdom Metazoa; phylum Mollusca; class Gastropoda; order Lepetellida; family Haliotidae; genus Haliotis; species Haliotis cracherodii. Next base: position 39,766,315 of record NW_027266269.1, read on the forward strand.
ATGAAAATCACAATGACTGTTCAAAATAAGGGCTCTGAACTGGTAATGTCAAGGATGTCATACATCATATTTGGGACTGAACCTGTCGAATGACTGTGTGTGTTTTTGTGCAGACTTTGATCCCCGACGGGGAGTCACAAGTCTCACTGGCAAGGAAACAGAGGACTTCCAATACACTCACCTATTTGTTCAATCACTGAGACGTGTTACGTTCGCATCCAGTCAAGCTACACTATAACACGGCTCCTGTAACAGCGTGTCCACCTACCTCTGGAATGTGTGACGTCTTCACGACATCTTGAAAGCAGAGAATATACCTGCTAAAAGGTGTACACTCTCTAAGCATGGAGACGGCATATCTTGGAGTGTGGGACTATGTGGTGTTTTCACTGACGTTAGTACTCTCTGCTGCTATAGGTGTTTACTACGCTATCAAATCAAGAAATGAAAGTTCAATTCAAGAATTTCTGATGGCTTCTGGAAATATGGGCGTTATACCTGTGGCTATGTCCATTCTTCTTTCCTTCATGTCCGCCATCTTCATCCTTGGTTTCCCCGCAGAGATTTACACGGAAGGGACCCAGTTTTACCTGCAGGTGCTCGCTAGTATGTCTGGCTGTGTTGTGTCTGCGCTACTGTATGTCCCCATGCTTTACCCACTGAAACTAACAAGCGCATTTGCGGTAAGTGAATATCGAACCACTTGAACAAACGGTTTGGAACTGATTTAGTTGATGGCGTTATTAATCAGCAATGTACTTTGAATTTGTCTATAATTTTGTTGTTTACATCATAGCATTTATTTATGGTCAGCACTTTAGCTTACATTCCTTTCATAAATTTCCTTACATTACTTTCTTAATACTTAAATATTGTGGTTGGTTTATTTGTGCATGTCCGACGCAAATACTGACAGGGAATAGTTCCAAACTGAACCAGGGGGTGTTAGCTGGATCGTCCACCATGTGCCACACTAAACCAGGGGGTGTTAGCTGGAGCGTCCACCATGTGCCACACCCAACCAGGGGGTGTTAGCTGGAGCGTCCACCATGTGCCGCACTAAACCAGGGGGTGTTAGCTGGATCGTCCACCATGTGCCGCACTAAACCAGGGGGTGTTAGCTGGATCGTCCACCATGTGCCGCACTAAACCAGGGGGTGTTAGCTGGATCGTCCACCATGTGCCACACTCAACCAGGGGGTGTAAGCTGGATCGTCCACCATGTGCCGCACTAAACCAGGGGGTGTTAGCTGGATCGTCAACCATGTGCCGCACTAAACCAGGGGGTGTTAGCTGGATCGTCCACCATGTGCCGCACTAAACCAGGGGGTGTTAGCTGGATCGTCCACCATGTGCCGCACTAAACCAGGGGGTGTTAGCTGGATCGTCCACCATGTGCCACACTAAACCAGGGGGTGTTAGCTGGAGCGTCCACCATGTGCCACACTCAACCAGGGGGTGTAAGCTGGATCGTCCACCATGTGCCGCACTAAACCAGGGGGTGTTAGCTGGATCGTCCACCATGTGCCGCACTAAACCAGGGGGTGTTAGCTGGATCGTCCACCATGTGCCGCACTAAACCAGGGGGTGTTAGCTGGATCGTCCACCATGTGCCGCACTAAACCAGGGGGTGTTAGCTGGATCGTCCACCATGTGCCACACTAAACCAGGGGGTGTTAGCTGGAGCGTCCACCATGTGCCCCACTCAACCAGGGGGTGTAAGCTGGATCGTCCACCATGTGCCGCACTAAACCAGGGGGTGTTAGCTGGATCGTCCACCATGTGCCATACTAAACCAGGGGGTGTTAGCTGGATCGTCCACCATGTGCCGCACTAAACCAGGGGGTGTTAGCTGGATCGTCCACCATGTGCCGCACTAAACCAGGGGGTGTTAGCTGGAACGTCCACCATGTGCCACACTCAACCAGAGGGTGTTAGCTGGAGCGTCCACCATGTGCCACACTCAACCAGGGGGTGTTAGCTGGATCGTCCACCATGTGCCCCACTCAACCAGGGGGTGTTAGCTGGATCGTCCACCATGTGCCGCACTAAACCAGGGGGTGTTAGCTGGATCGTCCACCATGTGCCAAACTAAACCAGGGGGTGTTAGCTGGAGCGTCCACCATGTGCCACACCCAACCAGGGGGTGTTAGCTGGATCGTCCACCATTTGCCAAACTAAACCAGGGGGTGTTAGCTGGAACGTCCACCATGTGCCAAACTCAACCAGGGGGTGTTAGCTGGAACGTCCACCATGTGCCAAACTCAACCAGGGGGTGTTAGCTGGATCGTCCACCATGTGCCATACTAAACCAGGGGGTGTTAGCTGGATCGTCCACCATGTGCCGCACTAAACCAGGGGGTGTTAGCTGGAGCGTCCACCATGTGCCACACTCAACCAGGGGGTGTTAGCTGGATCGTCCACCATTTGCCAAACTAAACCAGGGGGTGTTAGCTGGAACGTCCACCATGTGCCAAACTCAACCAGGGGGTGTTAGCTGGATCGTCCACCATGTGCCAAACTCAACCAGGGGGTGTTAGCTGGATCGTCCATCATTTGCCAAACTAAACCAGGGGGTGTTAGCTGGAACGTCCACCATGTGCCAAACTCAACCAGGGGGTGTTAGCTGGATCGTCCATCATTTGCCAAACTCAACCAGGGGGTGTTAGCTGGAACGTCCACCATGTGCCAAACTCAACCAGGGGGTGTTAGCTGGATCGTCCACCATGTGCCAAACTAACTCAGGTTTTCAATCAGGGCAGGCCCACTATACCAGTGAATCTAGAACGTCTACTCTGTATTTTTGGTTACAGGCTGCCTAAGCCACATTTCGAAAATAGATAGCCAAAATTGATGTGGCTCGCGGGGCAATGGTTTCAGGGTGTAAGCCTGTGTCAGTTATCAACCACATGGTAGATTGCACGTGTGTATTGGCAATCGAGCGTCTACCGAATATACTTTCAGTGTATAGTGTATAGCTAAACACGTGATCCCAATAGGGACAACGCTGTAAGTATAGAGGGACTGAACATGTGCTGTGTCACAGCAATAAAAGATGATTGATAATCCAACGAGTTGTACTTGTGGCAACAAGAGTGAACACACAGGGGGATCGAAGGAACTATATATGGTGCTGTCAGGAGGCCACTCACAATGGTGTGGTAAACACTTTATGATCAACACTTTACATTGAAATGGACAGCATGGGTGCTTCAGTCCTTCAAGACGCCGCAATGCACTGCTGAGTTACGTCCTTTAGGGTCACAGAAACCTCTGATTCCTGTTTCGAATTTTCGACCCAGGTTTGTTATCATCACATCTCGCGAATTTCACCAAAGTGGTAGACACCTAAAAGCTGCATCATATCGGACTTTCCTCCCACACTAAGCTGCGTTATAACTGAACAGCTCACTCACTCAGCCACCCAATAACATCTGTGTGAATAAATGGAGTTTTTTACAGTGAAAACTGTGTTGACAAAGCAATACGTCATTCATGATACACTGTATGGCATTGTAATCGTGACATCATGCTGTGGTGTAATTGTTGGCATGTATATCATGCTCGTATACCTGTACGACCCGCACCTTAACTGGGTGGAACATGATGTATGATTTGAGACGAGGATTTATGCGTCATTGACACGCGGTACATGTAGATGATGTCACTTCAGATGCTGCGGGACGTGACGTCATAGCGTAATGGTGTGTACACATTTGCGCTGAGATAATGTAAACAAACCGAACACAACAATAAATCATTACGTAAAGAATACGCTTGTTTTTGTGCAAATAGCTTAACGTAACTTAACGATCTGATATTGTACAAAGATGCTCAAAAAGCTAATTCCATTCCCAGAGTGAAACCGGCTAATCTGATTCATATTTAGAACCATGCATACGGATTCAAACTAGCAACAACGTATCCACATGACTGTATGGAAAGAGGTATGACTTTCTACTATTTCCCTCTATGTCGAGCAATATTCCTGCAGTTCCAACCTTTGGTGTCTACATTTTGCATGTTTTAGGTACAATGAAGCATGCTCTTATTTCCATGATTTTAAAGAGCGTCAAGCGAGTCTTGCTAAAAAAAATGCTTGATCAGGGTTACAGCACTGAAGGCTTTTAAAAACGTTTTACGGTCGAGATGCTGGGGACATTTCCAAATTTGTCGAATCGGTGACAAAAATGATGTATCCTGTTTTCCCGTGTTTGTTGACAACCGTGTAGGTATTTACGCACAAACGCTAAACAGTATGACCAGCCTACAGCCGGCGATGTGCTCATACATTTATCCATACTTGTATTGATATTTGATAGTGATAATTTATGCAATGATATATCTGTACATCTGATAAACACATAATATGATGTTACTAATATCCTGTAATTGAAGGTGTTTTTTTCTCCGGTCTGACACATAGGAACTAAGGAAAATATCTTAGTTTTACATTGTGAATAAATCATATTAAACTAAATAAAAGGTAGAATTTGTATAGGGCATTTTCCAATTAACAACTGCCAAAATGCGCTTACACAATGACTGATCTAGTCAAAGACTCTCCTTCTTCCCGAGGCTAGAGCATCCTGCACTAGCCTTTCTATCAAAGTCTTGTACAAACTAGCCTTTGATAAATTTACATGCTAGTGGACACGCTTGCCTCTGGAAGATGAGGGCGTTCTTGAAAAGAAAGTTCTTAAGTGCCTGTTTAAAGTTTGTCAGGTTTTCTGTTCTCATATTTCTTGTGTCAGATTGTTCCCTATCGATAATATAATCTATCGCCATATAATTTGGGACGTGATTTTGGTACCACAGGCAGTTCCTGTAAGTTTGCAGGAGCCTAGCCACGCGTTGCCTTGACAACCAGAGTGAGTAGTAGCACGCTTGGTTGGATTGGCTCACTATTGAGATTATATCATCCTGTAACAGAGGCCTGGCATCCTACTGAGAATGGTTGAGTTCTCTATCCCTATAAATGCATAGTGTGCACATATCAACTTTTAGTTATTTTAAACATTTGACTGACTGATTGTGAACCATGGCCTTTACGGGAATTATGTCGCTACATACATATAGTTCCTGTCTAAACTGCAACCGTTCTGTTCTTCAAAAATCATTCTTTTCTTGTGGGCACGCCAGATACCTATGCTCGTGGATGCGAATCTCGGTTCGCCCTGATTATGTTTCTAGGTTTGTCATATCCGTGCACATGCGATTTTCCAAAGTGGTAAAACGCTGAGTGGATGGAGTGTCTTCCCTGAGAGTGGAATGCAAGTGGTTCGATCCCCTTCCGCGTTATACAAAAACATATGAAAACATGTTATTTGTTGTTGCCCTGCCTAGCAGAGTGTACACTGTGTCTGAGCGAGGTATTCATGACAAAACTGCGGCGTGGTCTCTCAGTGGACTAGCACTATAAAACCGGCCATGGTTAGGACCAGTACAAGCAGCGACACACACATGCATATCGCTATGTAAGTGCAATAATCACGGAAGCCACGTTAAACCCCATTTCACGTTACCTTGGCGTTTATGGAGGTAAAAAATAAAACGCCTGTGTGCACACATTCGTTTGCTTATATACATAAGAAGCATATTTATCGCGATATGTTCTCAATCACGTAAGGTATTTAACGCCAATGAGGGACTATTTGAAGTTATATGTATCTGATGCAGTAAAACCTTAGATACTGGCGCGCACACGTCCCTACGCGGAACTTATACCTCTATAAACGCATAAACCAGTAACGTCAATTCTTAATGAGAGAAGCATATTTATGGCCGTATTGTCCTATAATCACGTGACTCCACACGGTGCTTAGGAATGAACGGGTCTATACCTCTCATTCCGCACGTGAATGTCTAAAGGACACACTAGGAATCATCTCATTCATTGCTGGGGAAAATGGCAGAAGAGCAACGAGTTTTCGGAGTAGCAGATTATGTGGTGTTTTCCCTCATTCTGGCTGTGTCCGCAGCAATCGGCATCTTCTATGCCTGCTGGGGAAACAAACAGAAAACAACGGGAGAGTTTCTAATGGGCGGAAGAGACATGCAAATTGTTCCCGTCGCCATTTCCATCCTCGTGTCCTTCATGTCCGCCATCTTGATCCTGGGAACCCCCGCTGAGATGTACAGCGAGGGCACTGAGTACTTCGTGTATCTCTTTGGCCTGATGGCGGCCATTGTGATTGCTGCTGCTCTGTACGTCCCTCTCTTGTATCCATTGAAGTTTACAAGCTCATTCGAGGTAATGTACTTGCAACAATATATCCTGTCAAATCAGGAGAAACTTTAGAGACGTTTGTAGATTTTCTTGCGCCCCCCCCCCCCCCCCCCCCCCCCCATGAGACGACTGTCTATCGTGAGTGATACAGTTTGGTGTTATTTAGCAATATTCCAGCAACGTGGCGTGACGGTTCAACGCTTTAACCACAAGGCTACCCGACCGCCCCCGACCGTCCATAGACCAGATATTCCAGTGATTGATATTATAAGCAAAGTTCTCGACATCTAGATACGATGACGCGCAATAAACCATTGATTGAAGTCACTGGGGGCGGTCGGGTAGCCTAGTGGTTAAAGCGTTCGCTCGTCACGCCAAAGACTCGGGTTCGATTCCCGATATGGGTACAATGGGTGAAGCCCATTTCTGGTGTCCCCCGCCGTGATATTGCTGGAATATTGCTAAAAGCGGCGTAAAACCACATTCACTCACTCACTCACTCACTCCGAGTCACTGGCCCTAATCACTATAGGATAGCTATGGGAAACTGTTCATGTCCCTGATCTGCTGTAAAGAACACAATCCCCATCACTTTGTTACTGGGCATCTTTCAACTGACGCAGAGACATTTCCTTACATGTGTATGTATTTATTTCATACAACTTCCCTTGCCTGGATTAACAAGTGTCTGGATTAACAAGTGTCTGGATTAACAAGATGACGTGAGGAGAAATGGGGTTTGACGTCGCGTCCAAGATTATGCACTTATATAGCTACGTTCCGGATTAACAACTGTCAGGGATAAGAAGTGACCGGAATAGCATGTGCCGGTTTAACTACTGTCCGTTTTAGCAATGATAGAACGTTGTCCCTAACAGTTTCTGTAATAACGGTGTCCAAACTAACACTGTCCATCACGCCTGTGTTGTAGTATATAATGATATTATCGCAGGGATTTCTATTTATTTTGTTCCTTGAACTTTTTAACATGCAATGTTTCACATTTGTGAATCGATGTTATGTAGTTGGCATATGCAGGACTGTTCTGCATGGTCGCTCCGGTCTGTCCAGTTCACATTTGAGATGATTCATATACGTTTCTGTTTAGTCATAGGAAACCAAACACAACCCACACATATATACTGGACGCCAAAAGAAACGCGCACCATAGAAACATAGGAAGAAGAATGTACGTTAAGTAGATATGTTTCCAATGTGTACCAGTTAATTATAATACTAATAATCAGTCAAGTGTAACCACAGTGACTTTATTCTTATCACGATATGCTGCACATGATTTCCAAACTTTACACGTTAATCCTGCACGAGACAAATGGTGCATCTCGAGTCATGGATCTATGACGTCCCACTTGATGCGTTCATTAGCGTCGGGAAACACAACGTACCAGTAGGTTCGTGCATCAAACCAATCTAACCTCTCTTGAACATGAGTAATTCTTCAAATATTAACTAACATGTATGGTATTTGCGTTTCTTTTGTCGGTGAGTATATAAGTCAGCAGGAAACTCTATATTCATTAATATTCGTCTAGAACGAGTCAAGGAGTAGACGTTTGTCCTACATGCAATTATCTGCACCCTGAAAGTGAACAACGATACTGATATAGTACACACGTGATTATCACTCTGTGTGAGTGAGTATGGTTTTACGCCGCTTAAGCAATATTCCGGCAATATCACGGCGGTGGAACACCAGAAATGGGCTCCATACATAATACCCATTTGGGGTATCGAACCCGGTTCTTCGGCATAGCGAGCGAACGCTTTAACCTCTAGGCTACCCGACAGCCCCGATTAACCGTGGAGGCGACAGTTGTCTTGTTGTGACACATATGAATCCGCGGTAGAAAAGGTCTTCAGCAACCCAAGCTCTCCGTGAAAGGCGACTATGCTTGTCGTAAGAGGCGACACTGGATCGGGTGGTCAGTCTCACTGACTTGGTTGATGAATGTCATCGAGCCCAATTGCTTAGATCGATGCTCATGATGTCAATCACTGGATTGTCTGATCGATTATTTACCGACCGCCGTCATAAAGATGGAATATTGCTGAGTGCGGCGTTAAACAACAAACAGCAACAACGACACATGTGTAAAGGGAATGATGATGTTTCCACATCTTTGAAAGGTGTTGTGGGCATGCCACTGCGTATCAGGTTCTACAGGGAGGAAAACAGAACCGATGTAGGTCGTTAACGCGACATCATCAAGCGCAAGGATGTTGGTTATAGATCAAGGTCGAATATAAGATTCGAACCACAGACAAATAGAACCTTCTACGTCTAGGAGGCGCAACATTGCACAGCGAATAGGGTGCCTTACATCAGATGAGTGATGACTGAGGCCTATTTGCTGTGCTGTGGTCACGCAATGATTCGCCGGGTATGGGTTCCAATCCCAGATGCGTTTTACTTTATCCCAGTATTCGTGGAGCATTGTTCATGCCGAATTGATTTCAAGGTTGTCGATGATTATCTGTGAATCATATCCTGAAACACTTTTTTCAGTTATATTGCCTAGGTAATACCCTGGATAGTTCGCGATATACTCCCACAGTTGTATATCTAGTCCAACTCCACTCTCCGTGATTCTGAAGTGTGGCAAAGATTTATGACAAGACAGTACGCAAACAGTCGCAGTGATTTATATAAGTATAGTATACTTTCCGAGACCTACACGCACAAGAACCTACTTGCACTTCATCTGGAGTGTGTTTTCCATTTCTACACCCTGGTTGAGCTGGCACCGCATTCACAATGAGATATTAGGTAAACAATTTTTTGAAAGCGTGTTAATATATACACTGATATTTTGTTTCAGTGGTCTAGTGGCCAAATCAACTGCATGTCGACGTGCAGAGGTACATATGTTCCGGGACAGCAACAGACACCTGCAGATACATACTGTGAACACACAGATACATGTAGCAGACACACGTTACAGACACATATGTTGCACACATGTTGCTGGCACACATGTAGCAGACAGACACCAGCACGGAGACACACATGTAGCAGACACATGTAGCAGACACAGAGACCAGCACGGAAACACACATGTAGCAGACAGATGTAAGACACAGACACCAGTAGACACATATGTAGCAGACACATACACCAGCACGGAGACACATATGTAGCAGACACAGACACCAGCACGGAGACACATATGTATCAGAGAGATGTAAGACACAGACACCAGTAGACACATATGTAGCAGACACAGACACCAGCACGGAGACACATATGTAGCAGACACAGACACCAGCACGGAGACACATATGTAGCAGACAGATGTAAGACACAGACACCAGTAGACACATATGTAGCAGACACAGACACCAGCACGGAAACACATATGTAGCAGACACATGTAGCAGACACAGACACCAGCACGGAGACACACATGTAGCAGACACATGTAGCAGACAGACGCCAGCACGGAGACACACATGTAGCAGACACATGTAGCAGACACAGACACCAGCACGGAAACACACATGAAGCAGACAGATGTAAGACACAGACACCAGTAGACACATATGTAGCAGACACAGACACCAGCACGGAGACACATATGTAGCAGACACAGACACCAGCACGGAGACACATATGTATCAGACAGATGTAAGGCACATACACCAGTAGACACATATGTAGCAGACACAGACACCAGCACGGAGACACATATGTAGCAGACACAGACACCAGCACGGAGACACATATGTAGCAGACACATGTCAGACACAGACACCAGTAGACACATATGTAGCAGACACAGACACCAGCACGGAAACACATATGTAGCAGACACATGTAGCAGACACAGACACCAGCACGGAGACACACATGTAGCAGACACAGACACCAGCACGGAGACACACATGTAGCAGACACATGTAGCAGACATAGACACCAGCACGGAAACACACATGTAGCAGACACATGTAAATGACACAGACACGAGCACGGAGACACACATGTAGCAGACACATGTAGCAGACACAGACACCAGCACAGAGACACACATGTAGCAGACACATGTAACAGACACAGACACCAGCACGGAGACACACATGTAGCAGACACATGTAGCAGACACAGACACCAACACGGAGACATACATGTAGCAGACACATGTCGCAGACAGAGACACCAGTAGACACATATGTAGCAGACACAGACACCAGCACGGAGACACATATGTAGCAGACACATGTAGCAGACACAGACACCAGCACGGAGACACACATGTAGCAGACACATGTAAGACACAGACACCAGTAGACACATATGTAGCAGACACAGACACCAGCACGGAGACACAGATGTAGCAGACACAGACACCAACACGGAGACATACATGTAGCAGACACATGTAGCAGACAGAGACACCAGTAGACACATATGTAGCAGACACAGACACCAGCACGGAGACACATATGTAGCAGACACATGTAGCAGACACAGACACCAGCACGGAGACACACATGTAGCAGACACATGTAAGACACAGACACCAGTAGACACATATGTAGCAGACACAGACACCAGCACGGAGACACAGATGTAGCAGACAGATGTAAGACACAGACACCAGTAGACACATATGTAGCAGACACAGACACCAGCACGGAGACACATATGTAGCAGACACAGACACCAGCACGGAGACACATATGTATCAGACAGATGTAAGGCACATACACCAGTAGACACATATGTAGCAGACACAGACACCAGCACGGAGACACATATGTAGCAGACAGATGTCAGACACAGACACCAGTAGACACATATGTAGCAGACACAGACACCAGCACGGAAACACATATGTAGCAGACACATGTAGCAGACACAGACACCAGCACGGAGACACACATGTAGCAGACACAGACACCAGGACGGAGACACACATGTAGCAGACACATGTAGCAGACATAGACACCAGCACGGAAACACACATGTAGCAGACACATGTAAATGACACAGACACGAGCACGGAGACACACATGTAGCAGACACAGACACCAGCACAGAGACACACATGTAGCAGACACATGTAACAGACACAGACACCAGCACGGAGACACACATGTAGCAGACACATGTAGCAGACACAGACACCAACACGGAGACATACATGTAGCAGACACATGTAGCAGACAGAGACACCAGTAGACACATATGTAGCAGACACAGACACCAGCACGGAGACACATATGTAGCAGACACATGTAGCAGACACAGACACCAGCACGGAGACACACATGTAGCAGACACATGTAAGACACAGACACCAGTAGACACATATGTAGCAGACACAGACACCAGCACGGAGACACAGATGTAGCAGACACATGTAAGACACAGACACCAGCAGACACATATGTAGCAGACAGACACCAGCACGGAGACACACATGTAGCAGACAGATATAAGACACAGACACCAGCAGACACATATGTAGCAGACACAGACACCAGCACGGAGACACACATGTAGCAGACAGACACCAGCACGGAGACACACATGTAGTAGACAGACACCAGCACTTAGACACACATGTAGCAGACAGACACCAGCACGGAAACACACATGTAGCAGACAGATGTAGCAGACACAGACACCAACACGGAAACACATATGTAGCAGACACAGACACCAGCAGACACATATGTAGCAGACACAGACACCAGCAGACACATATGTAGCAGACACAGACACCAGCAGACACATATGTAGCAGACAGATATAAGACACAGACAGCACGAACACATATGTAGTAGACACAGACACCAGCACGAATACACATATGTAGCAGACACAGACACCAGCACGGAGACACACATGTAGCAGACATACACCAGCACGGAGACACACATGTAGCAGACAGATGTAGCAGACACAGACACCAGCACGGAGACACACATGTAGCAGACAGACACCAGCACGGAGACACACATGTAGCAGACACACACCAGCACTGAGACACACATGTAGCAGACAGATGTAGCAGACACAGACACCAGCACGGAGACACACGTGTAGCAGACACAGACACCAGCACGGAGACACACATGTAGCAGACAGACACCAGCACGGAGACACACATGTAGCAGACAGACACCAGCACGGAGACACACATGTAGCAGACAGACACCAGCACGGAGACACACATGTAGCAGACAGATGTAGCAGACACAGACACCAACACGGAAACACACATGTAGCAGACAGATGTAAGACACAGACACCAGTAGACACATATGTAGCAGACACAGATACCAGTAGACACATATGTAGCAGACACAGACACCAACACGGAAACACATATGTAGCAGACAGATGTAAGACACAGACACCAGTAGACACATATGTAGCAGACACAGACACCAGTAGACACATATGTAGCAGACACAGACACCAACACGGAAACACATATGTAGCAGACAGATGTAAGACACAGACACCAGTAGACACATATGTAGCAGACACAGACACCAGCAGATACATATGTAGCAGACACAGACACCAGCACGGAGACACAGATGTAGCAGACACACATGTAGCAGACACATGTACGGTATTGAACTTCACGCATGCGCATATACAGTTCGGAGTTTACCCCAAAATAATATTCCTTGTTATGTTTCAGTATCTTGAGAAGCGGTTTGACTCCCGTGCCGCCAAACTGACAGGGACATGTATCATGATAATTCAGCAGGTGAGTGAGTGAGTGAGTGAGTGAGTGAGTGAACCGTCGGGTGAGTGAGTGAGTGAGTGAGTGAGTGAGTGAGTGAGTGAGTGAGTGAGTAAGAGAAGTTGGTGAGCGAGTGAAGTGATCGATGACATTTCTGTTTTGATTTCTATCGTGATTGTAATAAACCTGCCTTTGCAAAGACACAGTGGGTATTTAAATCAACAGCAGCTCTGTGTAATCCCTCATCACCTTCTTGTGACATCCTCAATAAGACTCTTTCCCTTCCAGGTGTTGTACATGGGAGTTGCATCGTTTGCTCCATCAACGGCTTTAGAAGCGGGTATGTATATTTATTTGCTTTAAGTTTAACAAAAAGTTTATCTGAAAACGTCCCTTTTCTGTTTGGGAAAATCTTTAGTGTTTCTCGAATTTCAATACGAAACCGAGTAGGAAGGCTGAGGGCATATGAATACTGTGTGAAAAGACTTCTGGAAATGTACAAATTCTGTTCAAGAACATTTTTGATGTTTCTCGAATTTAATTTAATTTTACAAAGTGCGAGACACCCCGTGGGGGCCGTCTCTAGATCTACCAACTTGAATACCAGTAATGAAACTTGTCGATATTGTTCCTGTAATTGACACACCTTCATCACAGTAACACCAGTTACAGCTTCCAAAGACAGTTGTCCTAAACTCGCCACAAAAGGTCCCTTTTTAATATAAAAGACTATGGTAAAGACGTATGATGACTGTCGAACTTCTGTGAAAAAGATTCTTTATCATACAACGTCCGTTTCATTACTTAACCACTATACACCGCTCTATACAACGTATGGTGACTGAGTGAATTTGTTCTATGCATTTCAGTGACTGGGTTTCCGACATGGGCCACCATCATCACTGTAGGACTGGTGTCAACGTTCTACACCTCACTGGTGGGTACAACACACTCTGGAGTGAATACGGCAATTAACATAATACGAGTTAAATATCATTTTTAGGAAACGTGAAGAGTGTAAGTCTTAAGTGCCACATTGCGCTGAGTTGTGTCCCTTTGTCGTGCCGGGATCCGTATGTTTGAATCATAGAGTCGCCTTAAGCGAAGTACAGCACTTGATTATTACGACTGCATGCGATTACACTATATATATATATATATATATATATATATATATATATATATATATATATATATATATATATATATCTTACCGTATTATCTTACCGTATGTGTGGAAAAAAACACCTTTACATGTAGCCTTTATTGGTCAATCACGCCTTTAAATCCAGCAAGAATTGTATAACAAGCAATATGCAGCAGCTCATTGCTGAGAAAACTGAAGTCATGGTAGTCAGCTTAGTAGGACATGCGACTACCATCATCGGGCCTTTGGCGGCATCAGAACACTGATTACGACTGATGCAGGAGATGTCCTTGTCCAGACACAAGTGATGTCTCGGCTTGGTTACTGGAACTCTAGCTTGTTACATTCTTCTACCTGGTATTAGTCAAACAGATCTCTCAAAATTACAAAACATCCAAAATACAGCAGCTAGCATCACCAGTAGATCGTCCCAAACCTCCTATATCACACCTGTCCTCAACGATCTCCACTGGCAACCGATCAAAGCCTTCGTCTCGTCTTTTTATGTCTTCGTGGTACACGTCCTGCCTGTCTCTCTGATCTTTTCACGCCTAATACTGCTGTAACTGAGCTCCGTTCTCCAAACCAGAATCTCCTGACAGTCTCTCGCTACAAGCCCATGCCTTATGGAAACTGTACTGTCTACCCAAACGTGATTTAGGTTCTAGCAGTCATCAGTTTACCGATCTAACACCAAGGCATAATCTTGTAAAATATTGGCCAAAATTGAGATCCCACATTCCAAGTTTATTACCTCTGCGCACGTCAGTGTGCCTGTACACGCCATTGTTCAAGGATGTATTTGGTAAAAGACTACAACAAAACAAAATAAAGTAATTATCCCTTATGCAATAAGGAAAACACACATGTACGTGGGTACTTTTACTACCGTGAGGTAGACTGTAACGTTATATAAATCCGAGTCATCCTTGCATAGCATACATACTGACAGAAGCGTCAGAGCAATCATTAAAGCCCCTATCTCACATTCACGAATCTGAACACGAATGAACACGATTTAACGTTTTTCCTTAAATCGTGTTAGAACGGATGAGGGTTGCGCACTCATTCGTGTTCATTCGTGTTAAGTCGTTGTCGGTCGCGCGCGGTCGTATGGACGTCGCAGCTCGTCTTAAATGGTTTTCTTGAATCGTGTTCGCAATTTCTCAAATCGCGTATGTGAGATAGGGGCTTAAGCTTATCCCTATCCTGCAAAGGGGGCACGAGTGGCCCAGTTGTCTAAGGCGCCGCGATTCGCTGTGCAGAGATGCGTCCCTTGGGCACGCCAGAAACCTATGATTGTGGGTTCGAATCCCGGTTCGCCCCGATTATGTTTCCAGGTTTGTCAGCACCATACCCGTGCTCGTGGGTTTCACCGAAGTGGTAAACGTCTGAGACCTGCATCACTTCGGGCTTTCCTCCCACATTAAGCTGACACGCCGCGATATAACTGGAATACTGTTAAAAGCGGCGTTAAACCCAACTCACTCACTCACTCACTATACCGCAAACGTCTATTTATAAACTACGTGGAGATTTTAAGTGCGCATCATAAAATTTACACGTCGTTTCTGATGCCACATTACTCTAGAATTTTCACATACGGAATAAACACAAAATAATGCATAAGTTACACCCATAATATATCTGAAACGTTTTAACGATATAACCGATACATTTACACTATGGATGGCTGAAGTTCGACTTGATATAGCATGCAATGCTGAAAACCAATGTGGGAACCCACGGGACCAATGTCGCTGTTGCGACCGACGAACGTTCTAAAACTAGCACTTCCGGTCCTAAGCGAAGCGCATGATTGCGAACCACTATTACAATATCACTGTTACTTGTACTGGCACAGAAACAGATCTTTCTCCTACTGTGTGACAGTCTTGTGCTAGTTTGGTGGAAATGTCTACCCCTTGACAATCATCAAGTATTTTACTTTAGAGAAAAGTACTCCCCAAGACATTGAAGACCGTATGTCACAAGTCTATGAGGATGGGTGCCCTAGCAATACCACTGTTAATAATTGCATTGGCACCTATGTTGAAGGCTTGGCGGACAAGTCTTGATGATGACCCTAGGCCTTGACGTCCCTCAACTTCCATCAGTGAAGATTCAATCAAGGAGATAGATAAACCGACTTCCCATTGTCGACGGTGCCTTAGGTTTGATACTGGGAGAATACCCGAGTTTGCTACCAGGAATTCAGCCCTTCTGACATTCTAGGTAATGCAGAAGGCTGCAGTGTTGGGAAGTCTTCACATTTTCCGAGACGTTCTGGGTCGGTTCGAATAGGCAGCGCTTCCTGGGGATAAACATGCCGGTGTGATAAATTCGCCGTGTACTTCAAACCATATTCCCCTAGTGAAAAGCCTACAACAAATATCAGTCTTCTCATGATTATTCGGGTAATACGTTTTGATGTGTCCTCTGTTTGGGCTCTCTGCTAAAGGTACAGTCCACACAGAAGGTACACCAAACAGTGTTTCCCTAAAACTTATATCAGTCTTGCCATATCTTTGTTGATAATATTTAGAACATTTCATGTCTTGTTATTTTAGGGTGGAATGAAAGCAGTTGTGTGGACAGACGTGTTTCAGTCAGTGGTGATGCTTGCCGGACTACTAGCAATAGTCATTCAGGTATGATCGTTGGGAATTGTGTCAGAATGCATAGTTACAGTTACCGTAGCCGTCATGAAACAGAATTAATGTCCTCTGCTTTCTCGGCAAATAAAGCCATATTAAAACAAATATAATTCGAAGGCATGTATACATTTCAAATGTTATACTAGTTGCGTTATTTTTTATTTAATGTAGTATTTATGACATCAATTTTAAAGTGAACCGAATCGGTAAATAGGTGAACCTAAAAATAAGATGGTCCATCATGTCTAAAGTGAAACAAATTGGTATATTGGTAGACCGTGTACGAAATGGTTAGACACTTTTAAAGTAAAAGTAATGGTTGCTCTTGTTCACCTTATACTACATGGTTCCTCGCGTTTAATGTATGAACAATGGATACATTGTGTTTTACTTAAAAATACTTGGTTCATAACACTCAAATTAATGGGTGTATTGGTTGACTTTACAATCAATGTTCCATTCCATGATTTCAGGGATCCATCGTGGTTGGCGGCATGGGAGAAGTGTGGAGAATTAACGAAGAATGGGGACGAATTAATTTCTTTAAGTATGTATCACATTCTGCCCTTGAGATATATGGGCTGACCCCGATCAAGTTCATATAGTTAAAGGCGAACGGTACAGTTCTTCTAGTCTTTTGACTTAAAATTAATTTGAAACATATTCTGCTGCAAGTATTGTTTCATGCTTTGAATGTTTAAAAGGCAAAATCCGACACGTAGTTCACGATATTCGGAAAACACCTGACATTTGAAGGGCTTTCCCGCCATTCAGGAAACACCGACATTTAATGGTGAGGTGAGATGAAATGGGGTTTAACATCGCGTCCACGATTATTGCACTTATATAGCGACGTGTGTGTGTGGATGTTTGTGCTAGTCCGGACTTATAGTGCTAGCCCGCTGAGATACCATGCCGCAGTTTAACATGAATACCCCACTCAGACACAGTATACTGACTCCGAGCCGACCAGTCCTTGTTTAAGCCCCCTAATGCTGAGCGCAAGACAGGGTAACAACAAGTACCATCTTTTAACATCTTTTGGTATGACGCGCTCTCGGGACGGACGCTTTATCACTAACCACGGAGGAGGTCCAGGCACTTGATGAGCTGATAGGCTTATAACAGATTTAATGTATACGTATAACGTACTCCAGCGTAAACTTGCGTGTAAGTGCTCGCATATGTGGAGGTCGAAATAGTCTAAGATAAATAAGCCCAGCAGTGAATGTGCACAGTACAGAAAGTTCAGAATCGCTCGACAATAGTTTTTTTTACCTTAACCTTATGTGCCATGGTTGTGTCCGTTTCATTCACAAACACCTGGAGTCATAGCTAATTACCAGTGATCCATTCATGTGTATCACCGTTTGTCCTTTACGCCCAGTGAAGTCTGTTTCGGCAGACTCCTGGTTGTTTTCTGTCGTGGACGTTTTGAGTTTACCTTCATACTGCTTCAGGCGAGAGTCCGGTTTCCACCCGCCGAATTAACCGACATAGACTGGAATTCTGGAGTTTTATTTTGGCTGGACTCCCGGGTCTGTGCATAGTCCAATCAAAATCGCATGACAAAATCAACATGCGTTTCACAAATAACATGATTTCGGTCGATTGCAGGTATACCGACACTTGGGCGTCCCCAGATATTTTCGAAGTCTTTCCATGTTCTTAACCAAGTGCAAGAGTGATATGATGCAGCCAATTTTATTACAATATAGATCCACGAAATTCCATCCTAGTTCGGCGAGGGTGGAAACTGGACATTGAGTCAGTTAACTCCCTTGCCCCGGAAAGATGGCGTCAGTTGCTGTCACGTCGCAACAGGAAAGGCGCCAATGGAAACTGAATAATACAGAAAACATAATGATTAGCCGGATAAAGATTTCTTTCAGATGGCTCACGGAAATATATAATCTGATGCTAATATTGTTGACGCTGATGTCGCTGGACATTGAGTCTCGCTGCACCAGTTTCCTCATCTGACAATTTGAAAAAGCCACGATTGATCCCATTGTTAATAGAATGTGTACATGCTTACGCTCCACAAATAACGCTAGCATAAATGAGCAAAACGTTGATTGTCGTGTAGCCCATACGTCTATCGTATTAGCATTATCTACTAACAAAATAGCCGACCTTGGTCACATGTGACGTCACAAGCTAAAGGCCCCCAGAACAAGGCCACCTTTATATGCATAGAGAAATGTAGTTACATATATATTAGAACCATTCCGAACACAATATACGCGTGGGAAATGAGTCATGTATCAGTATGTGCATAGGTATGCTACCAGGTGCATGCGAATAGAATATAAGGTGCAATAACTCACGTGAGTCCTGTGAGGTTCCGCGTTGTGGTTCGAATCCCAGAATCGCCCTGATTCACGTGTCCTCTCAGTAACCGTGCTTGTTGGATTCACCAAAGTGGTATTAATTTGAGATCTGCATCGCTAAGTCCCTTTCGTCTACATTAACTTTAGAAAACTGAAACATGTACACTCATTCTGACATGCATGTGTGTGTTTTACGTTTCAGCTTTGATCCAGATCCCACTGTCCGCCATTCCTTCTGGTCACTGGTCATTGGTGGGATGATAGGCTGGACGGCGACTTACGGCGTCAACCAGGCCAGTGTCCAGCGCTACTGTGCACTGCCAACACTCCAGAAGGCCAAACTGTAAGGACTGTATGGAAAAGCTGGGATAAAATGATGAAATCATTCACTGGACTTTCTGACAAGAAATATTGTGTGTAAAAAAACACTGGGCGTGGCTCCTCCAAGTCCAATCGATTTCTATGATGTTTACTCCCAAATCATATTGCCAACTACAGTAAACTACGGTTATAACGAACTCGAGGGGACCACTCATTTTAGTCCGTAATAACCGTAGTTCGTTATAAGCATACATACAGCATATATGCAACAGATAGCCGGGACTAAAAATAAGTTCGTTATATCCGTCAGTTCGTTATAAGCGTGTTCGTTATGGACGTAATTTACTGTTCATTAAATGGTGAAGGAACATCCCCTCGTTTCGTTAGTTCCAATAAATTTGAAAGGGCTTACAGACCTATTTCAGAGAGATTTGCAGTTTGTGTAAAATCTCTACGGTGATGCATCGTCAAATGAATTGTTCGTGCAATCAGAGGTCGTTATTGTTTTTGGAAACCTCTGACTGACCAAACAAATTCATTGACCAAATTGAACAAAACAGCATTCATGATAGTGCGATCATTGATAACACTGTGAGACCAGCCCGCTGTGCCTTGTGAGAAGTGTTGACTGTTTTCATATTCAAGAGACAATTTATGGATATCAAATTCTTTTTTACGGGGAACACAACATTTCGTAGTATTTACTTACGTCTTCATCAGGTGAATGAATGCTAACTTCTTTGATAGGCATTTAGAAGTTGGAGTACTAAGTAAGGATAAGAATTTATGGATGAACAACTTCTTTATTACAATTAAGAGCGACGTTTCGGTGTAGGTTCTAACACCGTCATCAAGCAAGTGATGTACAGAGTATGGTTGACAAGTATACATACACGTAGGAGGAAGTGTTTATACAGTAGAGTAGACATCAGATGTAGTTATACTGGAGTGGAGAAGCCTGTAATGTACACACAAGGGGAGTAGCTGATGCTACTATGTTTAAAGCCTACATACAGTAAACTACGGTTATAACGAACACGCTTATAACGAACTGACGGATATAACGAACATATTTTTTTGCCCCGACTATTTACAGTAGTTATGCTGGTGGAAAGCCAACTGGTGGAAGGTGGAAAGCCAACTGTTAACTAGCCCTGGTTGGTGATTAGCAATGGACAAATGGAGGCCAGGAGTTTAATTAGCACTGATAGGTAATAAGAAATTAGTTCTCCTCCCCAACCCCATGGGCATCTATTCCAAATCTCAAAATTCCCAAATTATATATAAGCAACCCCTAAAGCCCCCTCTTGGGTTGCCCAGACCACTTTCGCCCCTTTCGGAAACACATTAAATGACCTGGCCGGCCCCATTTGCGAAATACGCATCAGTCGGAAAGCGCACGTTAATTCTCCAAAGTAAGTAAGTAAGTAAGTAAGTAATAAGAAATGGACATCCACGCACAAGACAGATGTGTCCGCTGGTCACGGTAAATGGCTGGCTCGTATCTCCCGATGTCAATGGTCTCGAGTAGATTCCTTGGAGGCCAGTTGTTGTTGGTTGTGGACAGGACTTTGGGTAGTATCATATTCTTCCCAATCCAAGACTGATGAATATTTATCCGATAAAACGATAGACACATTTTATGTTTGGCATTCATAATATGTTTTGTTATTTAATGTCTGTCCGATGAGGTATTATTTTCGACCGCTAATTGAAAACCTTTTATTGCAGGTCGGTGATGCTGAATGTCATTGGCGTTATCATTCTACTGACCATCGTGTGTCTTGCCGGAATCATTATCTTCGCCTATTACGCTAAAAAAGGATGTGATCCACTGTCTGCAAAATACGTCAGTAACTCGAACCAAGTAAGAACTGATAGAATGAATAATAACTACTGAATGGGAAGGCTTAGATATGATTTATCTGTCTGAAAACAAAGTAGCAGTCAGTGTTAGATTTTCAACTTGTTAAAACTGTTTGGTGTCAGCCGTCGTCTTTGGATGCATTGTAAGCAGCGCTGTAATACCATGCTCACTCATTCACTCATTCACACTTACCTTTCCAGCTGATACCCTACTTCGTGATGGAGGTGCTCGGATATCCAGGTCTCCCAGGATTGTTCATCTCATGTCTCTTTAGTGGAGCACTCAGGTAGGAACTTTTCTGATTTGTTGAACACTCAGGTAGGAAGTCTTCAGTATAGTGGAGCACTCAGGTAGGAAGTCTTCAGTATAGTGGAACACTCAGGTAGGAAGTCTTCAGTATAGTGGAACACTCAGGTAGGAAGTCTTCAAGTATAGTGGAACACTCAGGTAGGAAGTCTTCAGTATAGTGGAACACTCAGGTAGGAAGTCTTCAGTATAGTGGATCACTCAGGTAGGAAGTCTTCAGTATAGTGGAGCACTCAGGTAGGAGGTCTTCAGTATAGTGGAGCACTCTGGTAGGAAGTCTTCAGTATAGTGGAGCACTCTGGTAGGAAGTCTTCAGTATAGTGGAGCACTCTGGTAGGAAGTCTTCAGTTAATTGGAGCACTCAGGTAGGAAGTCGTCAGTAACGTGGAGTACTCGGGTAGAAACTGTTCAGTAAAGTGGAACACTCAGTTAGGAGGTCTTCAGTATAGTGAAGCACTCAGGTAGGAACTGTTCAGTATAGCGGATCACTCAGGTAGGAACTGTTCTGTTAAGTGGAGCACACAGGCAGGAAGTCCTCAGTATAGTGGAGCAATCAGGTAGGAGATCCTCAGTATAGTGGAGCAATCAGGTAGGAACTGTTCAATATAGTGGAGCACTCAGGTAGGAAATATTTAGTATAGTGGAGCATTCTGGTAGAAACAGTTGAATATAGTGGAGCATTCAGGTAGAAACAGTTGACTTGGATTGATTATGTGAGATAATACCATGTAGGTGGGCCTAGCAACAGGTGAGGACTTCTTAACGTTATCCGTCTTTGTCGTCTCACATAGCCTTACCACGAACATCACCATATTTTAATCGACAATCTTGTAACTTCTTACAGCACGATGTCCTCCTGTCTGAACGCACTGGCTGCTGTGTGCTGGGAGGACTTCCTGAAGCCAGTCCTCGGGGAAAGACTGACCGAGGGACAGAAAACACTCGTTACAAAATTGTTGGGTTAGCTTTTCTAAGTTATTCATTTTCATTACAATAGAGGTACGAGTTCTACAGATCCAAATCCACTTATGTAGGAAAGAAAAGAGAACAGCCTCTGCCTAACACTCGGCGCATTGTATTCCAGTGGAATGAAATGAGTAGCCTGTGGTTTCAATGTAGAGCTAGATTACCTGTATAATTAATAATAATAATAATAATAATAATAATAATAATAATAATAATAATAATAATAATTACCTCCTCAGAACAGATCCCCAACATTCCTTCCTAACCTCCTTTACATGGATGACCTTATTGCCAATGGAGGATCCACTAAAAAACAGATTTTCCTTGTCGGGTCCTTTACTAATGACATTGGCATGTCCTTTGGACTCGACAAATGCAACATTATTCATCTGAATTGTGGCAAGGTAGAAGAGCGAGGATCAGTCAGTTTACTCGGGGGAGGAGTTATTGACCATCTCGTGGAAGGTCAGACCTATACGTACTTAGGGATGTCGATTAGGGACAAACTCCAGAATGCCCATAGCAAGGAAACCCTTCGGGCAGAGTACAAATGTAGGCTTAAGAAAAGCTGAAGTTCAGAGCTGAACGCTCATAATAAAATTAAAGCCACAACTGCTTATGTTGTACCCGTCCTTTCACATTCCTTTGGTGCTGTTGATTGGGCGTAACAAGAACTTGACACCCTCACACGAAGCTTCATGTCACACAATAGATCCAGCCACCCTCGCTCTTCCCACAATCGCTTATTTTTACCAGTCATAATGGGAGGGCATGGTTTGATTAATGTTGGGGCTCTTCTTGATAGAATTGTTCCGTGCACTTTTGCACACATTTATTTGTATGATGATTCTCTTGTGAAGCATGTCAAGACTCGTGATGAAAATAAGGAATTCCGCAGTTTTCTAAAACGAGCCAAGAACGTGGTACACAATCTCAATGGTTCTGTACTGCTGGACCGAACGGAAATGAGTGTCATCCGCGGATGAAGTCAGGTGGCCTGAAACGTTTCAACCAAGCGAAGTGCCATATCAAGTCGGCCCAGACTCAGTTTTTCAAGGAGAGGCTTTCTGAACGACCACTGCATCACGTTTATGTGCAGTGTGTTGAGAAGGTCAGCAATCTTGCAGAGTCCTTCGCTTGGATGAAGTCAGGTGGCCTGAAACGTTTCAAGCAAGCGAAGTGCCATATCAAGTCGGCCCAGACTCAGTTTTTCAAGAAGAGGCTTTCTGAACGACCACTGCATCACGTTTATGTGCAGTGTGTTGAGAAGGTCAGCAATCTTGCAGAGTCCTTCGCTTGGATGAAGTCAGGTGGCCTGAAACGTTTCAACCAAGCGAAGTGCCATATCAAGTCGGCCCGGACTCAGTTTTTCAAGGAGAGGCTTTCTGAACGACCACTGCATCACGTTTATGTGCAGTGTGTTGAGAAGGTCAGCAATCTTGCAGAGTCCTTCGCTTGGATGAAGTCAGGTGGCCTGAAACGTTTCAAGCAAGCGAAGTGCCATATCAAGTCGGCCCAGACCCAGTTTTTCAAGGAGAGGCTTTCTGAACGACCACTGCATCACGTTTATGTGCAGTGTGTTGAGAAGGTCAGCAATCTTGCAGAGTCCTTCGCTTGGATGAAGTCAGGTGGCCTGAAACGTTTCAACCAAGCGAAGTGCCATATCAAGTCGGCCCAGACTCAGTTTTTCAAGGAGAGGCTTTCTGAACGACCACTGCATCACGTTTATGTGCAGTGTGTTGAGAAGGTCAGCAATCTTGCAGAGTCCTTCGCTTGGATGAAGTCAGGTGGCATGAAACGTGAAGCAGAAGGCTTTCTGTTTGCTGCTCAAGACCAGTCACTTCCCACTGGAAACCGCAAATTTGTGATTTTGCATCAAAATGTAATGTAGAACATGCAATGAATTTAATGAGACTGTCCAACATATTGTCAGTGGATACCCAGCTTTTGCATTCCATCATATCCTAAGCGATATGATGGAGTGGCTCGATCCTTTTGTTACGGTCTTTGTCATACTCGAACTTTCACACGACCAAGAATATGTTTGAGTTTGAACTGTATGCACTGTTTGACGGAAAGTCAACAAGAATCCAAAAATGTTATCACTTATGTTGGTTCTGGTGTTTATGCTTGCAGCAGTGGTCTGCACGCGTTACATGTGGCAGTGTTATTCCACAGAGCATTGCAGTACTCGTGACACGTAACTGTGAATGACCAGTTTTGTGCTCGCCTTGTCTAAATATCTACGGATTCCGAACTGAATAATTACACGCTGAATATGAACCCGCTGACTTCAACGGATGTAGATGGAAGCTTCACAAGCTTCACGAGTACCAAGGATGAGGGATCCCCTCTTGTCGGCTTTCAGATTTAGCTAATATGCCCAACGGGCATTGTGGGTGCATCCCTCACGATTGAGCTTGCGATGTTGTACTTTGACTGGCTTGATTCAAAGCTATAACAGATTGTCATTATCATATCCGTGGAAACTGAGTCCATGCTACTTTATTATGCTGCCAGCTGGTTTGATGTATAATGAAAGCAAAGAAGGCCCCACGGGAAGTTCATTAAAGGCGAACTCATTGGTGTTCGCGAAAATATTGAATGAAATGGTATTAGTTAGGTTCCTATTTTTTGGTGAGTGAGTGGGTCTGGTTTTCGGCCGCTTTTTGCAATATTCCAACAATATCACGGCGGGGGACCCCAGAAATAGGCTTTACACATTGTACCCATTTGGGGAATCGAACCCAGGTCTTCAGCGGGACGAGCGAACGCTTTCACCAAAAGGCTACTCCTCCGCATCAGCTTTTAGCTTTCAGTCTGAATTTAGGAAATATACCTGTAAACAAAGCATGGCGATGAGGAGCCGGGTGGGTTTACTTTGTTTGACGCCTTAGCCTCAATACATACAAAAAATATTCTCTGCAAAGGAGGTCCAAACAGTTTTACTTGCACCTTATTGTTCTAACAGTCTGTAATTTTACCCACTTATCTTTTAGGATTATTTGCACAGGTCTTGGTCCGGAGTGTTAGACTGTTCAATGGAATATTTTCGGCTTATGCTTTCATGTGCAAGATGGGCAGCTAAACATTTTTTAAGAGGCATTATGAAGTTGGAGCATTTCCTTGATAACGGTGTTAGAACCTACACCGAAACGTCGCTCCTAATTGTAATAAAGAAGTTGTTCATCCATATATCTTATTCCTACTAAGCACTCCAACTTCTTAATGCCTCTCAAAAAATCTCTGGTGCCCTGTTAGAAAAGATCTATGGCATCCAGATTGTCCTTCACGGATTGGTTCGCGTCACTGATTTATCATGTCAAAGTTAGGGTACTTCATTATTACAACTATACTGAACAATACTTTCACTTTGCAGTTTTGTTTTTCGGTGGCGCTGGTATCGGGATGTCTTTTATGGCAATGAATTTAGGAGGAACCGTTTTACAGGTGCGTGTTGGAGCGTTTTTATTAAACAGCGTTACTGGATCTAAATGAACTCAATATCAACAAATAAAAGAGTAAGCATATTGAATCAGCAAAAAACGTTTGAAATGCTTTCAAATAGCTGATATTGCAGACAAAGTTTAAGCTGATGAATTTTTCAAAACATGTTGATCGAGTATTGAGATGACACCTTTGTTCTGTGTTATCACTAAGGCATCGTTGAGCTTCACTGGGGCTGCCTCGGGGCCTCTGCTGGGGATGTTTGCTCTCGGCGCCTTCTTCCCGTGGGCCAACTGGATTGTAAGTTCAGTCAGATATAGAGGACACCGATAATGTATGTTTCACTTCACGCTGGTATTTGACGTGTCAAAATGCAAGTAGATTTTAGGTGTGATTTCTCCTTTCTTCTAAAGAAATAGTCCTTTAATTTCAGTGCATAAGGGGTTATAATTTCAAAAAAAAGTTTATGAATATAAAAGTTTGTTGTTTTGCTTTTCTTACTTCATGGTCCAGGTCCCTAATATATAATGTTTTTGTATATATATATATATATATATATATATATATATATATATATATATATATATATATTCAGCTGTACCTTTCTTTTAACAACTGGAGTGGAGGAGAATCTTAGATTTTTTTCACGCCGAATACCATGGCTCGATTCCCCACACGGATACATTGCGTAGAAACCTTTTCTAGTTACCCCCGCATTGATAATGCAGAATATTGCTTAGAGTGGCGTAAACTCACTCACTCACTCACTCAAAGTGAAATAGCGAGTATGAGATCATATGTCTTTTAGGGAGCAGTGGTCGGCGGTATTCTAGGGTTGGCGTTTCCCTTGTGGATCAGCATAGGAGCCTACACGGTTGTGGGAGCTCCAACTGGCCTTGACTACCCAACATACAACTGCAGTGTCCCCAACACTACCGACTCCATGACAACAACAATGTCCTCCATCATGACAACTGGACCCGTCGAATAGTGAGTGTTGTGTGCGCGCGAAGTATGGCGTTTTAGTTATGTTTCATGAAATGACTGGCCTAAAAGTCAATGTAGGTGGTCGAAGCTGAAGAAATTTCAGCTTCGAGGTTTGTTCTGCTGCTGCTGAATGAATAACAAACTAGAAAGTCACACCATCCAGGACGCACGACTGTGAAATGGTAACGAAAGATACTCAATTGATGGAGAACAGATTGTATTCCTAGAAGATTTCACATACAACTGCCGACCTACACCTTTCAGAAAGTAAGATTGAATGGCACTTACCATTAATTGCAATTAAATAACGATATTCAAAATTTCACCTATATCTAGATACATGTAGGTACCTTTGTGCTCTAAGTCCAATCAATGGTATGTAATGCAACAAAACTGATTTATTGAATACGGTATCTAGATGACAGCCCGATTGTTTCCAGACCGTTCACCTGTGGCGGGAGTACTTGCTGTGCGGACAAACCTTTTGATACATACGGTGTGAATGGCGGGTGCGGTACCCTCTTTGCGAACACCTGATGTCATCACACATATTCAGTGATGTATTCATATCATTTCCATCACTATTGAACCCTTTACTACCGAAGGAATGTTGCACGGCTGATAATGGAGACTGATTGTGCTCTAGCGCTGGCATTATATATTAAGACTGGTGTCTCCGCCCTCTACACAGTGTCCTCTCTACCTCATCTCTACTCTATCCTGTTTCAGTAGTCGTATCTCCGCCTTCTACACAGTGTCCTCTCTACCTCATCTCTACTCTGTCATGTTTCAGTACTGGTGTCTCCGCCCTGTACACAGTGTCCAATCTTCCTCATCTCTCGTTTATAATCTTTCCGTACTGGTATATCCGTCCTATACACAGTGTCCTCTCTAACTCATCTCTACTCTATCATGCTTCAGTACTGGCGTCTCCGCCCTGTACACAGTGTCCTCTTTACCTCATCTCTACTCTATCATGTTTCAGTACTGGCGTCTCCGCCCTGTACACAGTGTCCTCTCTAACTCATCTCTACTCTATCATGTTTCAGTACTGGTGTCTCCGCCTTGTACACAGTGTCCTCTCTACCTCATCTCTACTCTATCATGTTTCAGTACTGGTGTCTCCGCCATGTACACAGTGTCCTCTCTACCTCATCTCTACTCTATCATGTTTCAGTACTGGTGTCTCCGCCCTGTACACAGTGTCCTCTCTAACTCATCTCTACTCTATCATGCTTCAGTACTGGTGTCTCCGTCCTATACACAGTTTCCTCTCTACGTCATCTCTACTCTATCATGTTTCAGTACTGGTGTCTCCGCCCTGTACAGTGTCCTCTCTACCTCATCTCTACTCTATCATGTTTCAGTACTGGTATCTCCGCCCTGTACACAGTGTCCAATCTTCCTCATCTCTACTTTATCATGTTTCAGTACGGGTGTCTCGGCCCTCTACACCGTGTCATATTTGTGGTACCCGGCTATTGGAGCAGCGACAGTGATAGTGGTTGGTCTCATTGTGAGCGCAATCACGGGTAAGTTATCGTATTTATTTTTCAAGATATTTGACATCTTGTTCACACCATACCGTAGATTAAATATCCTTTTCCGCTGTACTCGCAGGTATGAATCGACTGGGTGATGTGGACATAAAGTATCTGGTACCTTTCTTCGACCGACTCTTCTGCTGCCTCCCCGGCCCAATCAGCAGGTGTCTCCGCTGTAACCAGGAGTTTAGAGACCCGGAGGTAGGTGTCTCCGCTGTAACCAGGAGTTCAGAGACCCGGAGGTAGGTGTCTCCGCTGTAACCAGGAGTTCAGAGACCTGGAGGTAGGTGTCTCCATTGTAACCAGGAGTTCAGAGACCCGGAGGAAGGTTTCTCCGCTGTAACCAGGAGTTCAGAGACCCGGAGGTAGGTGTCTCCGATGTAACCAGGAATTCAGAGATCCGGAGGAAGGTTTCTCCGCTGTAAGCAGGAATTCAGAGACCCGGAGGTAGGTGTCTCCACTGTAACCAGGAGTTCAGAGACCCGGAGGTAGGTGTCTCCGATGTAACCAGGAATTCAGAGACCTGGAGGTAGGTGTCTCCACTGTAACCAGGAGTTCAGAGACCCGGAGGTCGGTGTCTCTACTGTAACCAGGAGTACAGAGACCCGGAGGTAGGTGTCTTTGCTGTAACGAGGAGTTGAGAGACCCGGAGGTAGGTGTCTTTGCTGTAGCGAGGAGTTCAGAGACCCGGAGGTAGGTGTCTTTGCTGTAACCAGGAGTTCAGCAGAAACCCGGAGGTAGGTGTCTCCGCTGTAACCAGGAGTTCAGAGACCCGGAGGTAGGTGTCTCCGCTGTAACCAGGAGTCTAGAGACCCGGAAGTAGGTGTCTTTGCTGTAACCAGGAGTCTAGAGACCCAGAGGTAGGTGTCTCCGCTGTAACCAGGAGTTCAGAGACCCGGAGGTAGGTATCTCTGGTGTAGCCAGGAGTTCAGAGACCCGGAAGTAGGTGTCTCCGCTGTAACCAGGAGTTCAGAGACCCAGAGGTAGGTATCTCCGCTGTAACCAGGAGTTCAGAGACCCGGAGGTAGGTGTCTCCGGTGTAACCAGGAGTTCAGGGACCCCGAGGTAGGTGTCTTTGCTGTAACCAGTAGATCAGAGACCCGGAGGTAGGTGTCTTTGCTGTAACCAGGAGTTCAGAGACCCGGAGGTAGGGGTCTCCGCTGTAACCAGGAGTTCAGAGACCCAGATGTAGGTATCTCTACTGTAACCAGGAGTTCAGAGACCCGGAGGTAGGTGTCTCCGCTGTAACCAGCAGTCTAGAGACCCGGAAGTAGGTGTCTTTGCTGTAACCAGGAGTCTAGAGACCCAGAGGTAGGTGTCTCCGCTGTAACCAGGAATTCAGAGACCCGGAGGTAGGTATCTCTGGTGTAGCCAGGAGTTCAGAGACCCGGAGGTAGGTGTCTCCACTGTAACCAGGAGTTCAGAGACCCGGAGGTAGGTGTCTCCGGTGTAACGAGGAGTTCAGAAACCCGGAGGTAGGTATCTCCGCTGTAACCAGGAGTTCAGAGACCCGGAAGTAGGTATCTCCGCTGTAACCAGGAGTTCAGAGACCCGGAAGTAGGTGTCTCCGCTGTAACCAGGAGTTCAGAGACCCAGAGGTAGGTATTTCCGCTGTAACCAGGAGTTCAGAGACCCGGAGCTAGGTGTCTCCGGTGTAATCAGGAGTTCAGAGACCCAGAGGTAGGTGTCTTTGCTGTAACCAGTAGTTCAGAGACCCGGAGGTAGGTGTCTTTGCTGTAACCAGGAGTTCAGAGACCCGGAGGTAGGTGTCTCCGCTGTAACCAGGAGTTCAGAGACCCGGAGGTAGGTGTCTTTGCTGTAACCAGGAGTTCAGAGACCCCGAGGTAGGTGTCTTTGCTGTAACCAGGAGTTCAGAGACCCCGAGGTAGGTGTCTTTGCTGTAACCAGTAGTTCAGAGACCCAGAGGTAGGTGTCCCCGGTGTAATCAGGAGTTCAGAGACCCTGCAGTAGGTGTCTTTGCTGTAACCAGTAGTTCAGAGACCCGGAGGTAGGTGTCTTTGCTGTAACCAGGAGTTCAGAGACCCGGAGGTAGGGATCTCCGCTGTAACCAGGAGTTCAGTGACCCGGAGGTAGGTGTCTCCGCTGTAACCAGGAGTTCAGTGACCCGGAGGTAGGTGTCTCCGCTGTAACCAGGAGTTCAGAGACCCAGATGTAGGTATCTCTACTGTAACCAGGAGTTCAGAGACCCGGAGGTAGGTTTCAAGTCCCATTTGCATAAAACAACCTTTAGCTAATACCGTTTTAAGCTGTTGACCACGGCTGAGACTGGTTTGTGAAACAGATGTATCTCAAGCTGGTGGCTTGGGTTGACTATACAATGTCTGGTGTAAATGGTGATCAGCTGTCTCACTGCCTGGAATGATTGTAAATGATAATCAGTTGATCACACTGCCTGGAATGATTGTAAATGATAATCAGTTGATCACACTGCCTGATATTACAGAAAATGATAATCAGCTAGTCCCACTGCCTGGAATGACTGTAAATGATAATCAGTTGCTCACACTGCCTTGAATGACTGTAAATGATAATCAGTTGATCACACTGCCTAGAATGACTGTAAATGATAATCAGTTGATCATACTGCCTGATATTACAGAAAATGATAATCAGTTGATCACACTGCCTGGAATAATTGTAAATGGCAATCATTTGGTCACACTGCCTGGAATTACTGTAAATGATAATCAGTTGGTCACAAGGCCTGACGTCACTGTATATGGTAATCAGTAGCTCACAATGACTGACGTCACTGTATATGGTAATCAGTAGCTCACAA
Source organism: Haliotis cracherodii (assembly GCF_022045235.1). Classification (NCBI taxonomy): domain Eukaryota; kingdom Metazoa; phylum Mollusca; class Gastropoda; order Lepetellida; family Haliotidae; genus Haliotis; species Haliotis cracherodii. The sequence goes on from NW_027266269.1 coordinate 39,797,641, forward strand.
TGACTGACGTCACTGTAGATATTAATCAGTAGCTCACAATGACTGACGTCACTGTATATGGTAATTAGTAGCTCACAATGGCTGACGTCACTGTATATGGTTATAAGTAGCTCACAATGACTGATGCCACTGTAAATGTTGTTCAGTAGCTCACAATGGCTGACGTCACTGTATATGGTAATTAGTAGCTCACAATGGCTGACGTCACTGTATATGGTAATTAGTAGCTCACAATGGCTGACGTCACTGTATATGGTTATAAGTAGCTCACAATGACTGATGCCACTGTAAATGGTAATCAGTAGCTTACAATGACTCATGCCACAGTAAATGTTGTTCAGTAGCTCACAATGACTGATGCCACTGTAAATGGTAATCAGTAGCTCACAATGACTGATGCCACTGTAAATGTTGTTCAGTAGCTCACAATGACTGATGCCACTGTAAATGGTAATCAGTAGCTCACAATGACTGATGCCACTGTAAATGGTAATCAGTAGCTCACAATGACTGATGCCACTGTAAATGTTGTTCAGTAGCTCACAATAACTGATGCCACTGTAAATGTTGTTCAGTAGCTCACAATGACTGATGCCATTGTAAATGGTAATCAGTAGCTCACAATGACTGATGCCACTGTAAATGTTGTTCAGTAGCTCACAATGACTGATGCCACTGTAAATGGTAATCAGTAGCTCACAATGACTGATGCCACTGTAAATGTTGTTCAGTAGCTCACAATGACTGATGCCACTGTAAATGTTGTTCAGTAGCTCACAATGACTGATGCCACTGTAAATGGTAATCAGTAGCTCACAATGACTGATGCCACTGTAAATGGTAATCAGTAGCTCACAATGACTGATGCCACTGTAAATGGTAAGCAGTAGCTCACAATGACTGATGCCACTTTAAATGGTAAGCAGTAGCTCACAATGACTGATGCCACTGTAAATGGTAAGCAGTAGCTCACAATGACTGATGCCACTGTAAATGGCAATCGGTAGCCCATAATAACTGATGCCACTGTAAATAGTAATAAGTACATGTAGCTCACAATGTCTGATGACACTGTAAATGGTAATCAATAAGTCACAATGACTGATGCCACTGCAATTGCTAATTAGTCAGTCACAGTTTGGTGTGGCTACTGAATATTTCAATGGTCTTGAAACAGCAACTTATAAACTGCCGGGCCTAAGAAAAGAAAATATATCACATACATGTAGTTTTGTAGTGGCTAAGAATTTAACAAACATAAAATAGTTATTCGATGCTGAAACATATTTGAAATTGATATCATAGTTGTGTCTTGGATCTTTCCCTTTTTTCTATGACTGTTGTCTAGTAATGTTTAAATAACGTTTGTAATATTATGGTGAAATCCAGTTTTCAAGTCTATACTTTCCTCTGCATCGTCTTGTTTGTTAATGTTTTAAACGGGGAACCGGTGTGTGGGTGAGTGAGTATGTTTTATCTCCACTTTTAGCAATATTCCAGCAATTTCACGGCGGCATTTCATGGACATTGTACCCATGTCGGAAATCGATCCCGGGTCTTTGGCGTGACGAGCTAACGTTTTAACCACTGGGCTACCCGACCGCCGCAATTAAATTGAAATTCGTTAACAAAATGATCTTTGGATGCTATGCGTTGAGTCTCGGGCATTTGCACCATGTACACCAAGGACCCCACTGACAACAATTTGAAAATAATACATGAGTCTAAGCCAGTGTATCTGAAATGATATCACGGATTCCCTGGCAGCATGCTAACGACGTAAACACATTCATAGTTACCTCCCTTGCATTACAATCGGATATGCTAGTTTACGTTCACAAAAATAATTCTACAGGTCTTCCGTTTCGAGATAATATGATTATATAATTACACTGATATTGTTTACCAAAAGTCAACACTTCCCAGCGGGATATATGAATTGTTTTTTTTCTAATCTGTCAGCGGGTACAAGACAAGCCTTGTGCATTAGCCAATCAGAAAGTAGAATAAGATAATGCCTGAGAGTAATTTGAAAGATCAATGTGCTGAAGCTGTTATATCGCAGTGGTTATATCATTACATTTGCTTTCTCACCATGTTATTTGTTTACTATCAGGAAATAGCATCTGAAAAGGATGAGGAGATTGTGGTACCAGCGTCGGGTGATATTGTCAGCAGTTCCGGCAAGGAGAAGTTACCCCTGAACGGGTCGGGACATATGCCTGTGTATGGACTATCATATAAAGAGAACAACGAAAATAAAACCGGATTTATCAACCCAGCTGCCGATGTCTTCAACGATCAGAAACAGCAAAACGGAACAAAGTTCTGAATCACTCTTTATAAGGATCTCAATTTGATAAATGTATTTAAATGTGACCTGTCAGGAGAAAAGGGACCTTATGCGTGTTTGGATACATTTGTGCTGTGACGTCATATAGAAAGATGTTTCACGCAACCTACTTCCGTAAAAATCTCCATTTAGATCTATGTCAACTGTACAAACATATCTTATTTTCACTTGCTAGGTCGTAATGTAATAAAAACATTACTTCAAAACAAAGTAGCATACATGTCTACTATCGATTCATCAGTCACTATATCGAAATTTGTGCTACAGTTCCAAGGCTGAAAATGGGATTTGCAGAACATTAGTCCAACTGTTTGAAGCCAGGTATCTCTTGAATGAATATGAATTGAGGCCAGTGCATGGTGTTCCTGTGTTCCTGAGATGCTGTGTTCCTGTGTTCCTGAGATGCTGTGTTCCTGTGTTCCTGAGATGCTGTAGTAATAAAATATGATGAGAAGTCTAAATGTGATTTATCACCCATAAGGTCCCTTATCTAATAGTTGGTCACGCATGTTGATTCATGTACGGTTACGGTGATATCCAACAACTATTTTATACAACACAATGTGTTATAGAGGATTTCTTTTTGTTATATCACCATTTCATAGTGATTCATAAATACATGCTCATGACACAGTCGGAATCGTACAATCGACTCTTCTTTGAGCAGAGCTTTCGTTAAGGGTTTTTCTGTTTGATACACACCTCTGTATGTATCTGTATGTCTCTGTAGATTCATTACAACATGTAGCAGGCTTTCAATTTCGAATGTATCAACAAGTGAACAACACTTTACGTACAGTACGTACTTAATATCGCTGAACATACGCCCGTCGACGTGGTTTAGTGGATCGTTGTCTGCCTGCAGAGCGGAATGTCAGGGTTTTGATCCCGGCCGCGTCATACCAACTACGTACCACACATACACACTATGACAATTTCTCACACACACGCACACACACGCACACACACGTGCATGCACATCGATTTTCGTCAAATAATCTTGAACGCGACGTTAAACCACAATTCATCTCACCTCATATAGTCAGGGTTTTCCTTTTTTTTGCGAGATTGTTTTACCTGTATGCAAAACCTATTAATAAAACCAATATTAAGCCATTTTGAACTCTGATTATATATCGATGTGTATATAGTTTTAAGATATGTGAATGTTGCTTGTGTAAAAGTGAATACAATATGTCTCTACCCATCATCATTAGATGTGTATATTCATGAATAAACAGTTTTATACTTTACTAAATCACTTTTTATGAGTTATTTTCTACAATGACTAAGAACGGTGTAGCAACCCATGCTTGCCGTAAAAGACGACCGTGCTTGTCGTAAGAGGCGACTAACGGGATCGGGTGGTCAGGCTCGGGGACTTGGTTGATGCATGTCATTGATCACAATTGCGTTGATCGATGCCCATGATGTCAGTCACTGGATTATCTGGTCCAAACTCGATCATTTACAGACCGCCGTCATAAAGCTTGAACATTGCTGAGTGTGTGTGAGTGAGTTGGGTTTAACGCTGCTTTTAACAGTATTGCAGTCATATCGTGGCGTGTCAGCTTAATGTGAGAGGAAAGCCCGAAGTGATGCAGGTCTTAGACGTTTACCACTTCGGTAAAACCCACGAGCATGGGTATGGTGCTGCAAAACCTAGAAACTTAATTGGGGCGAACCGGTATTCGAACCCTGAATCATAAGTTTCTGGCTTGCCCAAGGGACGCAACTCTGCACAGCAAATCGCGGCGCCTTAGACGACTGGGCCACCTGTGCCCCCGAATATTGCTGACTGTGGCATTAAACAACAAACAACAATGTTTGTGTGTTGTTGATTCAGTAAACATGCAGTTAAGGCAGGATTTATTTTCACCAATGACATTTTACAAATACTTGCCTTTCAAAGAGTAACGATAACTGCGTTATAACCATGAGCAAGTCATGTTTGTTTGTTTGTAGTTTGCTAAACGCCTGCACTCAGCAATATTCCTGGTATATAACGGCCTGTAAGGAATCGAGTCTACACCAGACAACCCAGTGATCTGCGCCTTCCTGGTAAGACGACAAGGAACTAAGCAGGTCAATCAGTCTGACCACCTGATTCATTTAGTTCCCTCATTTGGCTTGCTAGGGACCAATTCTCACCCCAAATACAGGAGTCAGTCATGACACGGCACACCAGCTAAATTGTGTGTTGAACAGTGGTTTGTATCACGGCAGGGAAAGCCAAGAATGGGCTTCTCCTCGCATTGTGCCAACGGATGGAATCGAACCAGGGCATTCAGCATACCAAGCTAACACCTGTCCTGGGCAACCCGATCTCTTCAAGAGAACATGAAATATCATATATTTTGTCTACATTTCACGTGCTGCAGAAAGGCTTATTTCTCTTCCCCTAATGGGGAGGGTGTGTGAAGCCCAGTGTTGGTGTCCCCTGCCGTGATATTGCTGGAATATTGCCAAAAGAGGCGTAAAACCATAATCACTGAATCAGCCAATAGCAGTGTTGACAAATCATCTGACCCATAAGAGTAGAGTGACAAGAATGTCAATAACGACATGTAGTTATTGATGAAAATTATATGTAAATAACCTTTGGTCTTTTTTCCTGGTTGCTATGTTATTTTAATCTATATGCACAAACAATAATAAGTCTTTTTAGTCTATACTGAGTACAATTTATTTTTGTCTACCAATATGTCCCACTGCCGTTGATACTGATGTTGCTGCAGACGAAGATGATGGTCTCCAGACACATCCACTCCAAGGTTATTTATTTAACCAAGCTACCCATTTCTTGAGTATAAGTGATGACAAAATCCTTCTGCCTTTTATACTCCTTGCCATATATATATATATATATATATATATATATATATATATATCAGAAACGATTCACTTGATACATCTCGAGCAAAATGCCCAACAATACAAAGGAAGGCGATACTATTTATGTTACTGCCCAGTTGCAGACTTACCTGGGAAACACAGCACAACTTCTTTGGTGTTAATGTCGTTGTCTCCCATATATTGTCCACGTTCCTATAGCAAATCGAAATCAATACATATTCAGGTGTATTCATGTCAGCGTTGCTTCTGACAACATTTCCAATGTCTATTATTAATGATTCGTCAGTCCATCTAGTGCAATGTCCAACGATTGAACAGATGGATTCCCTGCACGCTGTTCTTGTCTGGGCTGCTGTTTTCATTATACATCCCACGACGAGAGCTATCACAATAACGCAACTTCATCGCCAAGCTTTACCTGAAGCTGCGGACAGTGACGACTATGAAGTCACAGTCGGGTTGGACTTGTTAGCTTGCAGTGTCAGATGCATCACTAAGGGATCTTGTGTTGGACTGTCCCACAAGCAGCACCCATCTACGTGTGTGTGGCGAGGGACCCCGCCCAAAGAGATGGTTAAAGATGTTTTGGACTGGGGGTATTGGAAGGTTTGTTTGTTGTTAAGTGCCTCAGTTAGCAGTTTTCAAGCCGGCACGGAGTAATGAACGTGTGCTCGTCTTTGAAAAGTTTGAATTGTTTGTTTGTTTAATGCTGCAAGTCTACAGAATTCTAGCTATATGACAGGACGGTCTGTCGAATAGAATCTGTTTCAGACGAGGGGTAAAACGGGTACTCGAGTGCCCGGGAAAGGGGGATTACCCATATCTTCTTTATCAGCCTGTTAGAGAAAGACCGGCTACGGCTGTCAGCATGTTAGAAGCATAGAGAGTCGGCTAATACGGAGGATTGGGGGGGGGGGGGGGGGGGTTGTAATGTTACATTTCCATCGTTAGGTATTAGATAGATTAATTCTTTTAATTTGTGAGTTTAGAATACGGCCAGCTTACAATATTGGCTTATATTGACATATGTATGATTGTTTGGTGACGTTTGGCTTCGTGATTACATTTCGGTTTTTGCAGCAGAACTTCTTATATTCTGAACGAACTTTTGAAACTGGACACATTTTCAATACTAAATACTAATAAGATGTAGTATTGCTTGGGTTGCAGCTCGTGATGGTTTTCATAGTAACGAAATAGATTCCTGGGTTTAGGACAGCTAAAGGATGAAGTAAATGATTCTGCATTCAAGCCTTGCCAAGGAGATTTTGAATATACCATTGCAAGGTCGCTCTCCATAACATGGCAACATTAGTGGGATGTTGCTTCTACTGGACGTATTATGCTCATGGGTTACACAAAAATTTAAAATTTGAAGTCGTTAGAGACAATATGAAGTCGTGAGAGACAATTTGAAGTCGTAAGAGACAATTTGAAGTCGTGAGAGACAATTTGAAGTCGTAAGAGACAATTTGAAGTCGTAAGAGACAGTTTGAAGTCGTAAGAGACAGTTTGAAGTCGTGAGAGACAATTTGAAGTCGTGAGAGACAATTTGCAGTCGTAAGAGACAATTTGAAGTCGTAAGAGACAATATGAAGTCGTGAGAGACAATTTGAAGTCGTTAGAGACAATTTGAAGTCGTAAGAGACAATTTGTAGTCGTAATTAAGAGACAATTTGAAGTCGTTTTCACTAGACTTCGTCTTGGTCACTGTGCATTGAACGCCTACACAAGAGTTGTTGAAAAGGCCTCTTTATGTCCAATGCAGTGAACATTCGCCTCAAACAGTTAGAATGTCCTCATTATGACATCGTTTTCCCTTGCTGCAATAGTGGGCCCCAAAAGGCTATGTGGTTCAATTCCAAGAGCAGTACCACAGTATCGCAGTACAGTATTTTCACTTTTAAATCGTTTCTTTTTCTGCTCTGTCGTCTGCTGTTTTCCTGAGAGAGTATCGTCTTTTTTTCTAATCAAACTTGTATTTGCTTCATGTTCTAATCCAAATCACCGAGCAGAGGATCCTGTCATTTCATCAGAGTATTCGTGTTCAATGTCTATAATTTTTCAAACATTTAAAATATTGACAGTAGCGGGTGACTTCGCCTAGGTGAACACTACCAAACTGACTATCGTTCATTTACCGATGAATGTCAGTATGTCACGTGATTCCGTTGTCAATCGAGCGGAGACATACAGAACCTTACAGGAATTCCCCAATGTCTAAAAATAGCATCAAACATCATTAGGGAAACTGACGGCATGGATTCTGAATGACGCAGACTGTGGGACCAGACGGATCATGTATATGTCAGGTTACTGAGATGAAGCGTCCATCGAAGCTATAACAGAGAATGCTCGACTTACCAAAAGAAATCACTGAGCTCCACACTGTCGTGTGTTGCTCCGGGAAATCCAACCGCGCCGCCTCAAGCGGTAATCCCCGTCATCAGCAGCCGTAGAGTCACACACCAAACGTTCACGGAAAGTTAATATCAATCCAATTCCAGCATCATCCGTGTCTGGGTTTCTTTCCAACGCCAACTTTTTCTGGGTGCTCATTTCTAGCGAACGGCATTGCCATAGCCGCCATTTTCTGCCGTTTGTAAAACCAAGGGATGTCACTCCAAGTGGAATGTTTAGGACGGATGACGTCACGACGTCACGACTCTCAGATTTGATATATTTTTCTTCAATTAATATCAGTTTGATGTTTAATGGATAGTTGTGTTATGATTTATCTATCTGTCAATGTAAGGATTGAAGTTGTATTAGTTGACGTTCATCAGCTGATGAAGACAGTGCCTCACGTGAGCAAATATACCATGAAGTGTGTCGCAGTTCATGTGACAGACCCGTGAAGATCCCGGGTAGAATAGGTCTTCAGCAACCCATGCTTGCCGTAAAAGGCGACTGTGCTTGTCATAAGAGGGAAAAACGGAATCGGGTGGTCAGGCTCGCTGACTTGGTTGATGCATATCATCGTATCCCAATTTCTAGGATCGATGCTCATAATATCAATCACTGGATTATCTTGTCCAGTCTCGATTATTTAGAGACCGCCGTCATATAGCTGAAATAAAAAATGAAAAAAAGTAAAAAAGTAAAACCCCATGTTTCAAGGCGCAGCATATCAGATATCAGTAAATATGACTTAATCTCAATGAAATGCAAAAGTAGCCAAAACAATGAATTAAATGATGTTGAACGTCTAAAGATTCGACTAGCGTTTCATTAGAGTAATTAAGGAGAAGTAATTTCTTCTCCCAGATGGCAGATCCCATGAAGATCTGGGTATTACAGATCCATGACGAAGGTGTGGGCATTTATCATTATGACAGCACAAGGGAGACACCTTTGTCCAAGATAAGAGACGTTTCGGGCACTAAAATGATTTATGCAGACACAACAAACAACCGAGTCTACTTCCTTCGTTCTTCACCTTTCGTCCACGCGCTGTATTCCATTCATGGGGATGATGATGCGGAGTACCTGATGTCATTCAGGACAGAAATTACAGGTAGGTGGATTTCAAATCTTCCTTAAAATTCTTCGTTGTTGTTTTCATCATGCTGTTAATACTAATCGAGTCTTGACTACACTATCCAGTGATTGATACTATCGGCAATGATCCACGTCATATGGGTACGATGACACACTGTCAACTGATCCACGCTATAGGGGTGCGATGACACAGTGTCAACTGATCCACGCTATAGGGGTGCGATGACACAGTGTCAACTGATCCACGCTATAGGGATGCGATGACACAGTGTCAACTGATCCACGCTATAGGGGTGCGATGACACACTGTCAACTGATCCGCGCTATAGGGGTGCGATGACACAGTGTCAACTGATCCACGCTATAGGGGTGCGATGACACACTGTCAACTGATCCACGCTATAGGGGTGCGATGACACAGTGTCAACTGATCCACGCTATAGGGGTGCGATGACACAGTGTCAACTGATCCACGCTATAGGGATGCGATGACACAGTGTCAACTGATCCACGCTATAGGGGTGCGATGACACACTGTCAACTGATCCACGCTATAGGGGTACGATGACACAGTGTCAATGAAGTCACCGACCACCCGATTCTTCTGGTCACCCCTTACGTCCAGCATAGGTTGCTGGGGACCTACTCTGACCCGGAACCCCCAAACCATGCACATTCCAAGTGAGAAAGTATAATACAGTGAAACATTTTTATACCAAAACCGTTTAATTTTAAGCAACATTACACATTCGTTTGACCAGCTACATCATCCTGAGGCAAGGGAGTTCACTGACTGTAAAAGTTCAGTTTCTAGTCTTGCCGAACTAGGCTGGAATTTATGGGCTCGATCGTAGGCTATTTCGAGTAATGTCCCTTCTATGTGCCCCTACTGACCAATCAGATTCCACCTCTCATATTACTTGCATTCGCTTCAAACAAAATGGCAAGACGATCTGATTGATAATAAACATCTGTATTGTAACAAAGAGGGTCTTACCTCGCGAAGTGCATCCATTTGCTTGAGCACCTTGATTATAAACATACTCAGTTTACGGTGCACATGCGCTGCAAATCCTGCATTGAATCGAAATCTGCGCGGCAGTCGCCATGTTGTTTATAAATCGAATCTTGTTTTGTGTTTTGACCATCATTTTACTGTATGGGCACTGCAAGTTGGATATACGCCCGTTCAATGAACATATAGTCTATATCACGTATATATGCTAAAGCTAGATGATTGGATTCTTTGTGCCGAACGATATTCGGTTAGCTTTTGGCAGACACTTCTTATGGAAATGGAAAAGGTTTTGACGCTTTTATTAGCATGTGCGGGCACGGCTGGCCCAGTCGTCTAAGGCGCGTACCTTGGGCACGCCAGAAACCTATGATTGTTGGTTCGAATCCCGGTTCGCCCTGATTATGTTTCTAGGATTGTCAGCACCGTACCCGTGCAGATGGGTTTCACCTAAGTGAGATCTGCATTACTTCGGGCTTTCCTCCCACAAGCTGACAAGCCGCGATATAACTGGAATACTGTTAAAAGCGGCGTTAAACCCAACTCACTCACTCACTCACTGACTTTTTAGCATGTTTGGTGTTCCCGCCGCTTTCAGCAAATATCCAGCAGTATCACAAGGGGAACACCAGCAATGTGCTTCACACACAGCGTCCACGTGGGGGAAGCACCCGGGGACTTTAGCGTTACGGGCGAACACTTTCACCGAATCAGACATGCATCACAAATGCGGAAGCAACAGTCCAATAAACAGAGACAGGGACTATTTTTGTTGCACGCAGGAATTTCGAACTCGAAATTCTTCTGTAATCAGAGTACAGAATTACTCGTTGTATGTGTGTCACTATGCGGGTGTAGGACATTTCACTCCACACACTATTAACACTAATTGTTACTCACATTGCAGGATGGTTTGATAGCTAGTAATTTAAATGCTGCAACCGCATGGACACAATGCTCCATTTGACTAAAATCAAGTCTCACTGACTCGACTAACATTGTGGTACATACAGGTGAAATAGGGGCGTTTCTACACAGAGACCAGATGTTCTTTGCATTGACAGAGGACGATGTATACTCGTGCCACATAACCAATTGCACGTCACCACAACGTCTCTTCCTGGACAAGGACGGATGCGATGCCATGCGAATAGGTCTACATCGCACACAAAGGTAATATAGATATTAAACGTCAAAGCCAGAGAATATCCAGCCTCCGTAATCAGATGATTCCATTGTGCCTGGAATGATTGTCGTAAGAAGCGACTAACGGGATCGGGTGGTCAGGCTCGCTGACTTGATTGATGCATGTCATCGTATCCCATTTGTGTGGATCGATGCTCATAATGTCAATCACTGGATTGTCTGGTCCAGACACGATTATTTACAGACCGCCGACATATAGCTGGAATAGTGGTGAGTACGGCGTAAAACAGCAAACAAACAAACACCAGCCACGTACACAATGTGCATGCCATGTACATGTATGTGTTGCCTGACACCTCACAGACAAAGCAGACAATCACGTGATAGACAAGTTCAGCACTTTTAGTGATGTTGTTTGAATTAAAAACAAAATCTTTATTTTTTTCATAACTGTGTACAAGTGCAGTGATTCTGCTTCTGTAGAAAATATTTTCATTCTGCAATCCAGTGGAGGTCAGTTTTAATGTCTCGACTCAACCAGGTTACAAAACTGAAATAAAAAAACATGGCAATCTTGACATCATGTTCTTGCTTGTGGTTAATAATCCGTCCTGTGAGAAGGGGAAGTGCCGCGTTACTCATTTCTCGTGTAATTGCTTTAGAGTCATGTAGTTCAGTAATGGATATGTGAACACTGACGTTCTTGGAGGATGACAACCTTTTCATCCCAGTCCTGGAACACGTCAATCACAACACAGCTTCACTTTCTGTTCCACAGGGGGGCACGGGTGGCCCAGTCGTCTAAGGCGCCGCGATTCGCTGAGCAGAGTTGCGTCCCTTGGGCACGCCAGAAACCTGTGATTGTGGGTTCGAATCCCGGTTCGCCCCGATTATGTTTCTAGGTTTGTCAGCACCATACCCGTGCTCGTGGGTTTCACCGAAGTGGTAAACGTCTGAGACCTGCATCACTTCCGGCTTTCCTCCCACATTAAGCTGACACGCCGTGATATTACAGGAATATTGTTAAAAGCGGCGTTAAACCTAACTCACTTATTTTGTTCCACAGTAGATTATTTTATAGCTGCCGTTAAGTAAACAACTTGACAGAGCACGCGACGTAGTGGATGTAGGTACACTAGTTGTATTGCTGGCTGACTGCATGATAGGGGCAATTGGAATTGTGAGATGTCCAAAAATAAAACAACTGTTCAAGAAGAGGTCACTCTATCTGCTGAATAACTAAAATTGACAAATTCTTTTCCAGTATCTTAAGACATATAAAAACAAAACAAAGAATCCATCGTATGATGTATGTGACAAATACACGCAAAGGCACGTCAAATGTTCATCTGATCATGGACATATGGTAACATATGATAAATCGCTTCAACTTGAAAAACCGTGGAAAGCCTGACCGAGTCCCGTTAGTCGCCTCTTACAAGCCACTCCAACCCGGATTTTCACAGGTCAATAGCGAGTGAAATGCTGTGGAGTGTTTTTTATTGTAAGAACATTGGAAAAGTGAAGGTACAGTGACTGTTTCTGAAACAGAAGGATTCAAGTTGTACATATTTTTACTCAAACGACTGTTTGTCTTCTTCTACAACATATATCCCAAACCCCACCCACCACAAACATCCACCCACACACCCCAGCCAAGCCCCGTCTCTGAGACGGAGCATAGAGAAGAGAGAAGCCCCCACACGTAGGATTGGCGGCGTTGGTGGAAACGTATTTCCTCTTTGTTTCAGGGTCTTGTATGTCTACTGTCAATATGCCGAAGCGTCACATGCAATCCTAAGGATGTCTTTTCATGGCAACGATAGGAAAACGTTCTTCACCTTAAACAATCCACTTGTTAGTGCGTTCGTGAACCAAGAAGGTGAGTATTGTGATAATATGTGGGGGAAAACAAACTTAATCCACCTGTTCGTAATATGGACTGTTCAGACATTTCGGAAGTCGGATGATATTCTAGGAGTCACCATAATTATAATTTGGGTAAATATTTTAAAAGCTTGTATATTTTATCAACATCCTTAAAGAGGCTGTACATAATTTTAAGTTTTCCTAAAAGGGCCAAACGACTCATGGTCGATTGTGTACAATAAAACACTGCAGGGATGACAAACCACTCGGTCTCCCACGAGCACAGCTGATTTCCCTAAAAACCTGAGTAGGAATCCTTACCCCAGAAATACATGAATCAGGTCTCCCACGAGCACAGCTGATTTCCGTAAAAACCTGAGTAGGAATCCTTACCCCAGAAATACATGAATCAGGTCTCCCACGAGCACAGCTGATTTCCGTAAAAACCTCAGTAGGAATCCTCACCCCAGAAATACATGAATCAGGTCTCCCACGAGCACAGCTGATTTCCCTAAAAACCTGAGTAGGAATCCTTACCCCAGAAATACATGAATCAGGTCTCCCACGAGCACAGCTGATTTCCGTAAAAACCTGAGTAGGAATCCTTACCCCAGAAAGACATGAATCAGGTCTCCCACGAGCACAGCTGATTTCCCTAAAAACCTGAGTTGGAATCCTTACCCCAGAAAGACATGAATCAGGTCTCCCACGAGCACAGCTGATTTCCGTAAAAACCTGAGTTGGAATCCTTACCCCAGAAATACATGAATCAGGTCTCCCACGAGCACAGCTGATTTCCGTAAAAACCTGAGTAGGAATCCTTACCCCAGAAATACATGAATCAGGTCTCCCACGAGCACAGCTGATTTCCGTATAAACCTGAGTTGGAATCCTTACCCCAGAAATAAATGAATCAGGTCTCCCACGAGCACAGCTGATTTCCGTAAAAACCTGAGTAGGAATCCTTACCCCAGAAATACATGAATCAGGGTCTCCCACGAGCACAGCTGATTTCCGTAAAAACCTGAGTAGGATTCCTTACCCCAGAAATACATGAATCAGGTCTCCCACAAGCACAGCTGATTTCCGTAAAAACCTGAGTAGGAATCCTTACCCCAGAAAGACATGAATCAGGGTCTCCCACGAGCACAGCTGATTTCCGTAAAAACCTGAGTAGGATTCCTTACCCCAAAAAGACATGAATCAGGTCTCCCACGAGCACAGCTGATTTCCGTATAAACCTGAGTAGGATTCCTTACCCCAGAAATACATGAATCAGGTCTCCCACGAGCACAGCTGATTTCCGTAAAAACCTGAGTAGGAATCCTTACCCCAGAAATACATGAATCAGGTCTCCCACGAGCACAGCTGATTTCCGTAAAAACCTGAGTAGGAATCCTTACCCCAGAAAGACATGAATCAGGGTCTCCCACGAGCACAGCTGATTTCCGTAAAAACCTGAGTTGGAATCCTTACCCCAGAAAGACATGAATCAGGGTCTCCCACGAGCACAGCTGATTTCCCTAAAAACCTGAGTTGGAATCCTTACCCCAGAAAGACATGAATCAGGGTCTTCCACGAGCACAGCTGATTTCCGTTAAAACCTGAGTAGGAATCCTTACCCCAGAAATACATGTCGGGAGCCCGGGTTAGAAGGAGCCGTAGCAGCGTAAGAGGCAACTTAATGGAACAAGTAGTTAGTGACTTTGTTAATGACGTGAACGTACCCCGACGGTGTAGGTCGCTGCTCATATCATATCATTGTCTGGTCTGGTGTCGATTATAAACAGGCGGAAGTCATACAGCAGGTATTAACGATAAACATACACAAAACCTCAGAAAAACCGTCAGTTTGAGGATATTCAGAATACCTAGAATACTTATATATTTTGTTATCACACAACGCAATGTTGTTTTGAGAGTATTCTCAGCTTCGTGAATATCCATGGGATGGGATCACTGGATTGTCTGGTGCAGACTCGGAGTATTTTATGATCGCCGTCATAAAGTTGGGTATTGCCAAGTGCGACGTTAAACAACAGACGAACAAACATCTCCTCTCATCCCAGCTGCATGTTTCAGGTTCATCTTCCTACGTGTACGTGTGTGACAAATCCTCGGTGACCAAGTACTCACTGGATGGAACGGCCGTGAAAGGCTTCAAAATACCAGTTGATAAAACGGGTGATCTTCTTGACAGAGTGTGCCATGGAATGGTTGCGGGAGAAACACACATCTATACAATATTGGCTGCCAAGTAAGTATTTGAAGAATGTATGTTTCAATTGAACAAGACTGTCTTCAAAAATGATTCCAGCAAGTCCCCAGCTTCACCACACCCTCGACTCCACCCTCGCCCACACCCCCAACGCACATAATCAAAAAGCAACCGTATTAACAGATAACATTATTATAAGTCAATGTAAGCCCCAGATCATTTCTGCTTTACTCGTTTTCTATGTACTGTGTCTTGTGTACTTGTCTCAACTGTGTTATATAACCATAACCATGCAGGTATTTTGGAGAGGTTGTGAAAACCTGTTTTCAAACCCTTTTCTTCTGAATAGTATGTGTCTAACTCAGTCTGAAATGGTCGATGCTCGTATTGGGTATTGCCATAGGGTCCTTATATAATGCCTGAATACGAGCATTAATGTAGTGACAGGACCAGTGTCCTTTGTATCTGTATTTGAAAGGCTTTTTTTAGTTTGCCGGGTTTTTTTCGGGTTTACCAGTCCTTTATATGACCAGTCTTTGATCACTATGCACAACTTTCCCTTAGACAAATTTAGTACGTACATTTTTATGACGCTTTTGGCAGTACTCCAGCAATATCACGGCGGCGACTCCAGAAATGGGTTTCATACATTGCACGCATGTAGGTAATCTATCCCAGCCTTCAGTGTGACGAGCAAATGCTTTAACCGCTAGGTACCCCCACTCTGGCCTTTGGACATAGCGGTACAGTGTGTGTTCAATATTGTTACAAATCATGTTGCATGTGGCATACAACTTCGATAAGTGCGTCTATCTTTGTAAATCTGTTCCATCGTGTGGCCACATGTATAAGTTACATCACTTACCTTCCTGGTCCAATACGTTGTCAATGGCTCAGATGAGGTGAGACGGAAACGGGTTTAATGTCGCACTTATTGCACTTATATAGCGACGTGCATATACCTGTGTATGTGTGGCTGCTTAATGTATAAGTCCTGACTGATGCCGATTTAAAGTGCTAGCTCACTGATATACCATGCCGCAGTTCAACATGAACCCTCCACTCCGAGCCCGCCAGCCCTTCCTTTAGCCCCTCGATTGCTAGGCAGGGCACCAACAAGTACCATCGTCAATGGCTCAGACTGTCCTCCAAGATCATACATGCCCGTCCTTAAATATTTGTTTATGCACTCACACTATTTGAATTTGTTTTGTTAATATATATTTTTCTTTTTCCAGTAATATAATTGTGTTCTCTGCCACAAGTGGACGGTTCCTAAGGGGCATTGAGATTTCATTTGAAAGGAACTATGGTCAACAAACCGTGGCAATACAGGTACCCATTGGCATAGTGACGGTAACTTAAGGATCGCCAACGAGCGTTCAATCCACGCGCTGCTTCATCCAAAATCGAGGTTCACACTTACGTACTATTTCTGGTTGGTCTACAGAGAGCTGTTATACGTACATCCTAGTTTGTAGTTATTACTCTGGTGACCTCTGCTTACCTTTGAACTATTTAGATCACGTGATAGGTTATACGGTGGATGCTGCTCGATGGCGTCCTCTAAGAGAAATAGAGGGTATTTAGCTGATCTTGTCACAATACATCTATAACGAATTGTGTAGCCCAAATTGATAGTGACGTTAAACCGAACTCACTCACATTGCACACGAATAAGGTTTACATAGAAAAGTTGAATCTTGAAAAGTAAAAACATGTTCCTGTAAACAAAAGACGAAACTTAGTAACGCTAACGATTTATCATAGATCGTATTTTGACAAGTTGTGAAACGTCAGCGCCAGTGAAAACCCAGTCTCGATTATCCGACGCAAACAACCATTTTCCAGTTTTTGCTTGCTCGAAATCATTGTTTAGTAAACTCCTAATTTTCATTGTTTCGTACATATCGGCTGTGACAAACTGCTGTTCTCAGTTACGTATCATTAGTATCGAATATCAGCCGAAACCTATTCAAGGCAAAGGAAAAGTAGCCGTGATAATTAGATAAAGGGATCACCGATAATTCGTGAGGACACCGGGTGTTCACGAACAGGGTAAGCATGTCCTGCCTTCCGGTAGCTCAAGCCACTGACACAACTCTTTTCTTTTATACCTCAGGTGAACAATTAGATGGGATGAACCGCTACCACGGACGACTCCTGTGCTCGTTTTCTTTCTTGTGTACCTATCAAATATGTAATAACAACAATATGATGCGGGTGTTCAGTTAATGTGCTTCGTATTGTATATTCCTGCCTTTGGATATGGTAAGCAACAATCTTGATGTTGCTATGGAGTATGATTTTCATTAATATTCATCACAGAGGTGTATGTTGTAACCATCTGCACAGCGTGTCATCATGATTAACTTATCTCACATACTCTCTTATCTGTATAATGACAATTCCTTCCTAAAACTGTTAGTTCCATAGGCGTGCCATTAACCTACGTTCCTGGGTTCGAATCCCAGTATTGCATCGTTATGTTCATGAGTCTGCCAGCTTCATACCCGTGCTTTGGGTTTTCCTCCCACAAGAGGTACACGCCGCGTCATAACAGAAATACTGCTCGCATCCACACTCTCACTGACTGAAAAAAAATATTTTAAGGAAATTGTTCCGTACTGTTTCAAAGCCAATTTCAAAAACACATCTACATTCAAAATTTAAAACCAAACACGACAGTGAATACTTTCCTAAACAAGTTGCATTTGCATCATCAGAGAGAAATGAAGAGGATTATGAATACACTGAATATGACGTCACGGAAAAGCCAATGTAGCATTATGCAAAATTTACATTGATTTTGACGTCATCTCAAAGGATCCATGTTTTTAGCCCCAGCCTGACTATAAATAACACGTAAGGTGGCGGTGTTTGAGTTTCGATCAGTGACAGACAATGTAAAGACAACCGAGTGTCGAGAAAAGCTTTTTGATAACGGTAAGTAAACAAGATTACCAAAGACCATCAAACTTCGTATCAACTTGTATGATAAACCCTGGATTCTACAAATGGCTCCATAACCAGATGTAAAGTCAATAACGTTTCTGTCGTTTTATCATAAAAACATCGTATCCGTCGTGTTTGAGCCTCTGATCAAACACAGCAGGCCGATCTCATTTAGGGTTGCACTGCAAATTCGACACATTCAATGTATTTGTGGTATATTTGTATTGAGGGGTATATATTTATGAATGAAGCACAACAACAGTTTCGGTAAATATGACAGTAACGATACATAAATTCGCAAATAGCGTTATTTAAATGTGTATTAGTGATTTAGTTTTGGTCACTTCCCTTTCAACACTTATTATACAACACAATAATAAGATGGTATTTGGAAAACTTCAATTATCACACAGATTTTTCAACTAGTGTTTTGAAAAAGGCTTAATTTGAAACACTAGAATTTACACCATTTCTTACCTTGACAACAATATATGAATATGTCACGTGGCAAGACACATAACGAACTGATAAATATGTAATGAAAACAAGATGCTTTGAACTATATGAGGTATATCTATATGATATATTGTACTTTTGATCAACAAAAAATCCAAGACAATTTTAATTACAAATTTTAGTTTATTCCATATAATTTTCGTACACAAAACTGAGTGTGGATTTGGTTTAAAGTTATAACTTTTAAAACACAATCTGTAATCACTTCCCGTTTTGTTCACACCATCCTTCCATCTCCTCCAACGTTTAATATCCGTTTCCTCAAGTCCAAATTGAAGTATTTGTAGCGTTGTCTCCGAATCGACGTATTTGTTTAATGTGGTGGTCGAACAAATCCCTACCAAGGACTGCCTGTGCCTGCCTCCTTTTTGTGTAGTCTTGAGATCTTTACCTGGGAAGTGTTGAACTCAAATCATTGTCAGATCTGGCCATGCATTTTATGATTGAGGCTGATTACGAGGTGGCATAAGTATGATTTCAAAGAAACATGCCAAAGCCACAACCCTCATTTAGGAGCATTATAACCTAAGCGATCGAAAGAATGATCTACTTGATGTATTGGGACGATCACATTATATATGGGTAGGCTATGTCTCAGTCACTACATGAACGTGACTTTCAATGTGCCAGTCCCGATCAGCTTGACACTTTAGATATTGTGAACATTTCAGATACTGCTGATACGGGCTACACATAAGAAGTGGACATGGAATATCCCTTAACGCACAATGACTACCCTCTTGCTCCAGAAGCAATGGTCATTATGGATTTATGTTATTCCCTTTTTCAAAGCAATCGAAAGCGAAAACATGCATTAAGCATCAACTTGTCTAAAAACTGGTTCCAAGTCTTTTACAAATCCAAGAATGCGTTGCGTTACAGGAGTTTAAAATTCCTCTTGAAACAAGGAAGGACACTGACTAAAATTCATAAGGCTTTTCAGTTTAAACAGTCTCCATGGTTAAAGGTATGCACTGAGATCAACACTAAGAGGAGAATGTATGCAAATAATTGTAGATAGTAGAAAAGTAGATAAGCATTTTTTACACTTTTCAGTAACTCTTGCTTTGGTGGTTCTTGGATGAATATGCGACAACATGTAAATGTAGAACCGCTAAATTCACCTAAACGGTCTAGAAAACTAGGTGCCAAACACACTTTTAAGGCATTTCAAATCTTTAGTTTTGATCTGGCAGCTGTCCACCTGAGAAAGGCTACTATCTTCTTCAACCAACCCGTGTATGTAGGTTAAGACCAGGTACCATATGCATTACTTAGACATGCAGCAACATGCATACCTATTCGACCAGTTATTATATACCCACATTTATGATAAAAAAAATCCCTTCGTTTCAAAATACAATGCCAAAGTTTTGGACAAAATGAAGGAAGAACTTGGGAGCTTTGACACGGGAGTGTGTGTAGGCCTGAGGCCAAAAAGGTATTCTCTTTCTTATGGCGTTAACGAAAAACACACCACTAAAGGTGTCTCCAAAATTGTCATCAGGAAACAATTCAGGCATACTTTGTACAAAGAGTGTTTGCTTGGCCATGTACAGATGAGACATGATATGAAGCAAATTCAAAATAAAAGTTATGTCACATTCAAGAAAGTCAGTCTCATGTAACACTATTTGCCATGGGCATTTTGTGAGCCCTAACAACTGCACTGTATAATTGACCAACTCAGCAGAATAGTAATTGGTCAGCTGACGTACTTATTATAAGCAGCCTTACTGCTGACATAGTAAATGTCAAGTACTTATGTAAACAGCATAATTGCTGACATAGCGACTGTCATGTTAATGAGAACCGACTAGCTCAGCGGAATAATGGTCAGTCAGCTGCCTTTAAAAGCAGGCAGGTTGTGTTAACAAGAGAGAACCGGCAAACCATCGGAGGAGCGCAGTCACAGAAGTAGAGTGGAAAGCCAGGGACAAGGAGCGACGAGCACTGATCAGGCAGTCCAGCTCTCAGCTGCCCAAGTGTCAACGTGACTTCGTCGTCTTCCTATGTTTGACTCTGTAACTACTGATCGCCTGGTTCCGTAGTTCTACTGTGTTAATAAACAAACCATTCTTTGCCACCACCATGACTTGTCGTTCTAAGTGCACGGAGGTGTTACACTCATCCCTTTTGATAACAAACGATATGTCATTGACATAACAGTTTTCAATGCCTTTGTAGAACGACAACATGTGACTGTCGAGCTCCAAAATTTCATATATATATTTATTATATTAGTTTAAATATATCGACTCTATTAGGTACAATATTTTTTTACAAATCTACCGGTACGTTTCTTGAAGAGTGTAAGTCTTAACCCTTTTGATAACAAACGATATGTACTTGTACTTTCTTCATAGTCATTACAAGATAAAATCTGACAACCAAATAAGTTGTCCATATGTGTATTTCTTTCATAGCATGTCATACATTTGACACTGTATATAACTTATGTATATTGATATATAAGGTTAAAGAGGAATTACAGTTGAATACATAATGGAACTCGTCACCCCATTCTTCTGGTGTCTTACCAGTATGAATTATTATTTTGAAGAATTTAAGCTAACCAGTCATCTTTTCCGCCTGATAATGCCGACGTGCCGACAAATTTTGCCTCACTCGCTTTCTGCTTGACCCAAGCCAAGGCGGGCGAAAATCCGTCTTTGTCTCTCTCTCTCTCTCTCTCTCTCTCTCTCTCTCTCTCTCTCACTCTCTTTTGTTACTCGACAACAACCATCGGTGGTACATGAGTTGTACAAAAATAAAACTACAGTAATAGATGTACAGCTTGATGACATATATTGTAGAATACGTCACAGTATAGTATTCAAATGTCTAAGGAACCTTGAGAATTTTTTTTAAAAGTACCTACTGTACCATTTGTGTACGATATCTACTTATGTTTGGCCAGTGTGTGTAGTATTCATTAACTCATTCAGCGCGAAAGGTTAAAGAAGAATTACAGTTGAATACAGAATGGAACTCGTCACCCATTACTTGGCAGTCACACAATGTTCATATCTTTTGTTCTCGTGATATAATTCCCATCGACCTGTTTCTATTGGTAGTTTGTGCTTACCAGTTTCAGAAACAGTACAAGTTTAGAAATATGATCAGTGAAAAGTAAATAGTATATATCATCCTGTTCAAAAAGACAACATTAAATATTGGAAAAACTTGGACACCTTTAATTTACTCAATAGATGTACATTTGACAAAATCGTCAATTCTCACACAAGATCATCCAAATACAGCTGCCAGATCTCTCAATTCACATTTAATTACTCTATGAAAGCTGCTGGCCGAACAACTGATTCTGATTTGGTGTGGTTGTTGTTGACATCCTGTAGGCTGGCGCCAGCACTCTCAGAATTACAAAGTAGTTCTTTCTGAAACCAGTTCAGACTTCAGATAAAATAATATCCATTTACTTCCATGAAAGTAGTGAATATATTGTCAACAAGAAAAGTAAAAAAATTACCCAAGCATCTTACAAGTGTTAATGGAAGTGGTTTGTAGTTGTTTGGTAACAAAGGCTTACCTTTCTTATCAATTGGCTTAATTTCAGCCCATTTAACCAACCATTCTTCTGGTGTCTTACCAGTATGAAATATTATTTTGGAGAATTGAAGCTAAACAGTCATCTTTTCGCCTGATAATGCCGACGTGCCGTCAAATTTGAACTCATTCGCTTTCAGCTTGACCTAAGCCGACTTGGCGAGGTTCCTAGCAGTCGGACGGGCGCCCGTCCGAGTGATTGGACCCAAGCCGAGTCGGGTGCCCTCTCGCCGGCCGCTCCCGCGTCGGGTGCTCCCCGACGAAAATCCGTCTTTGTCCGGCGCAGGCGCACTCGTGGTCTGGGGTTACGCGAAAAGCAAATGTTTTCTCTGGGACTTTTTTAATATTATTTCTCTCTCTCTTTCTCTCTCTCTCTCTCTCTCTCTCTCTCTCTCTCTCTCTCTCTCCCTCTCTCTCTCTCTTTCTCTCTCTGTGTCTTATTACTCGACAACAACCATCGGTGGTACATGAGTTGTTCAACAATAAAAACTACAGTAATAGATGTACAGCTTGATGACATATATTGTAGCATACGTCACAGTATAGCATTCAAATGTCTGAGGACCTTTGAGAGTTGTTTTTTTAAAGTACCTACTTTACCAGTTGTGAACAGTTTACGATATCTACTCATGTTTAGCCAGTGTGTGTAGTATTCATTAACTCATTCAGCGCGAAAGGTTAAAGAAGAATTACAGTTGAATACATAATGGAACTCGTCACCAATTACTTGGCAGTCACACAATATTCATATCTTTTGTTCTCGTGATATAATTTCCCATCGGCCTGTTTCTATTGGTAGTTTGTGCTTACTAGTTTCAGAAACAGTAAATGCTTAGAAATATGATCAGTGAAAAGTAAATAGTATATATCATCCTGTTCAAAAAGACAACATTAAATATTGGAAAAACTTGGACACTTTTAATTTACTCAGTAGATGTACATTTGACAAAATCGTCAATTCTCACACAAGATCATCCAAATACAGCTGCCAGATCTCTCAATCCACATTTCATCTCACTCTATGAAAGCTGCTGGCCGAACGACTGATTCTGATTTGGTGTGGTTGTTGTTGACATCCTGTAGGCTGGCGCCAGCACTCTCAGAATTACAAAGTATATGTAGTTCTTTCTGAAACCAGTTCAGACTTCAGATAAAATAATATCCATTTACTTCCATGAAAGTAGTGAATATATTGTCAACAAGAAAAGTAAAAAAATTACCCAAGCATCTCACAAGTGTAAATGGAAGTGGTTTGTAGTTGTTTGGTAACAAAGGCTTACCTTTCTTAGTAATTGGCTTAATTTCAGCCCATTTAACCAACCATTCTTCTGGTGTCTTACCAGTATGAATATTATTTTGGAGAATTGAAGCTAAACAGTCATCTTTTCGCCTGATAATGCCGACGTGCCGTCAAATTTGAACTCATTCGCTTTCAGCTTGACCTAAGCCGACTTGGCGAGGTTCCTAGCAGTCGGACGGGCGCCCGTCGAGTGATTGGACCCAAGCCGAGTCGGGTGCCCTCTCGCCGGCCGCTCCCGCGTCGGGTGCTCCCCGACGAAAAATCCGTCTTTGTCCGGCGCAGGCGCACTCGTGGTCTGGGGGTTACGCGAAAAGCAAATGTTTTCCCTGGGACTTTTTCATTACTCCTCTCTCTCTCTCTCTCTCTCTCTCTCTCTCCTCTCTCTCTCTCTCTCTTTCTCTCTCTCTGTCTTATTACTCGACAACAACCATCGGTGGTACATGAGTTGTTCAACAATAAAAAACTACAGTAATAGATGTACAGCTTGATGACATATATTGTAGCATACGTCACAGTATAGCATTCAAATGTCTGAGGACCTTTGAGAGTTGTTTTTTTAAAGTACCTACTTTACCAGTTGTGAACAGTTTACGATATCTACTCATGTTTAGCCAGTGTGTGTAGTATTCATTAACTCATTCAGCGCGAAAGGTTAAAGAAGAATTACAGTTGAATACATAATGGAACTCGTCACCAATTACTTGGCAGTCACACAATATTCATATCTTTTGTTCTCGTGATATAATTTCCATCGGCCTGTTTCTATTGGTAGTTTGTGCTTACTAGTTTCAGAAACAGTAAAAGCTTAGAAATATGATCAGTGAAAAGTAAATAGTATATATCATCCTGTTCAAAAAGACAACATTAAATATTGGAAAAACTTGGACACTTTTAATTTACTCAATAGATGTACATTTGACAAAATCGTCAATTCTCACACAAGATCATCCAAATACAGCTGCCAGATCTCTCAATCCACATTTCATCTCACTCTATGAAAGCTGCTGGCCGAACGACTGATTCTGATTTGGTGTGGTTGTTGTTGACATCCTGTAGGCTGGCGCCAGCACTCTCAGAATTACAAAGTATATGTAGTTCTTTCTGAAACCAGTTCAGACTTCAGATAAAATAATATCCATTTACTTCCATGAAAGTAGTGAATATATTGTCAACAAGAAAAGTAAAAAAATTACCCAAGCATCTTACAAGTGTAAATGGAAGTGGTTTGTAGTTGTTTGGTAACAAAGGCTTACCTTTCTTAGTAATTGGCTTAATTTCAGCCCATTTAACCAACCATTCTTCTGGTGTCTTACCAGTATGAAATATTATTTTGGAGAATTGAAGCTAAACAGTCATCTTTTCGCCTGATAATGCCGACGTGCCGTCAAATTTGAACTCATTCGCTTTCAGCTTGACCTAAGCCGACTTGGCGAGGTTCCTAGCAGTCGGACGGGCGCCCGTCCGAGTGATTGGACCCAAGCCGAGTCGGGTGCCCTCTCGCCGGCCGCTCCCGCGTCGGGTGCTCCCCGACGAAAATCCGTCTTTGTCCGGCGCAGGCGCACTCGTGGTCTGGGGTTACGCGAAAAGCAAATGTTTTCTCTGGGACTTTTTTAATATTATTTCTCTCTCTCTCCTCTCTCTCTCTCTCTCTCCTCCTCTCTCTCTCTCTCTCTCTCTCTCTCTCTCTCTCTCTCTCTCTCTCTCTCTCTCTCTCTCCTCTCTCTCTCTCTCTCTGTCTTATTACTCGACAACAACCATCGGTGGTACATGAGTTGTTCAACAATAAAAACTACAGTAATAGATGTACAGCTTGAAGACATATATTGTAGCATACGTCACAGTATAGCATTCAAATGTCTGAGGACCTTTGAGAGTTGTTTTTTTAAAGTACCTACTTTACCAGTTGTGAACAGTTTACGATATCTACTCATGTTTAGCCAGTGTGTGTAGTATTCATTAACTCATTCAGCGCGAAAGGTTAAAGAAGAATTACAGTTGAATACATAATGGAACTCGTCACCAATTACTTGGCAGTCACACAATGTTCATATCTTTTGTTCTCGTGATATAATTTCCCATTGGCCTGTTTCTATTGGTAGTTTGTGCTTACTAGTTTCAGAAACAGTAAAAGCTTAGAAATATGATCAGTGAAAAGTAATAGTATATATCATCCTGTTCAAAAAGACAACATTAAATATTGGAAAAACTTGGACACTTTTAATTTACTCAGTAGATGTACATTTGACAAAATCGTCAATTCTCACACAAGATCATCCAAATACAGCTGCCAGATCTCTCAATCCACATTTCATCTCACTCTATGAAAGCTGCTGGCCGAACGACTGATTCTGATTTGGTGTGGTTGTTGTTGACATCCTGTAGGCTGGCGCCAGCACTCTCAGAATTACAAAGTATATGTAGTTCTTTCTGAAACCAGTTCAGACTTCAGATAAAATAATATCCATTTACTTCCATGAAAGTAGTGAATATATTGTCAACAAGAAAAGTAAAAAAATTACCCAAGCATCTTACAAGTGTTAATGGAAGTGGTTTGTAGTTGTTTGGTAACAAAGGCTTCCTTTCTTAGTAATTGGCTTAATTTCAGCCCATTTAACCAACCATTCTTCTGGTGTCTTACCAGTAAGAAATATTATTTTGGAGAATTGAAGCTAAACAGTCATCTTTTCGCCTGATAATGCCGACGTGCCGTCAAATTTGAACTCATTCCGCTTTCAGCTTGACCTAGCCGACTTGGCGAGGTTCCTAGCAGTCGGACGGGCGCCCGTCCGAGTGATTGGACCCAAGCCGAGTCGGGTGCCCTCTCGCCGGCCGCTCCCGCGTCGGGTGCTCCCCGACGAAAATCCGTCTTTGTCCGGCGCAGGCGCACTCGTGGTCTGGGGGTTACGCGAAAAGCAAATGTTTTCCCTGGGACTTTTTTAATACTCTCTCTCTCTCTCTCTCTCTCTCTCTCTCTCTCTCTCTCCTCTCTCTCTCTCTCTCTCTCTCTCTCTCTCTCTCTTCTCTCTCTCTGTCTTATTACTCGACAACAACCATCGGTGGTACATGAGTTGTTCAACAATAAAAACTACAGTAATAGATGTACAGCTTGATGACATATATTGTAGCATACGTCACAGTATAGCATTCAAATGTCTGAGGACCTTTGAGAGTTGTTTTTTTAAAGTACCTACTTTACCAGTTGTGAACAGTTTACGATATCTACTCATGTTTAGCCAGTGTGTGTAGTATTCATTAACTCATTCAGCGCGAAAGGTTAAAGAAGAATTACAGTTGAATACATAATGGAACTCGTCACCAATTACTTGGCAGTCACACAATATTCATATCTTTTGTTCTCGTGATATAATTTCCCATCGGCCTGTTTCTATTGGTAGTTTTGTGCTTACTAGTTTCAGAAACAGTAAAAGCTTAGAAATATGATCAGTGAAAAGTAAATAGTATATATCATCCTGTTCAAAAAG
Organism: Haliotis cracherodii; assembly: GCF_022045235.1. NCBI lineage: Eukaryota > Metazoa > Mollusca > Gastropoda > Lepetellida > Haliotidae > Haliotis > Haliotis cracherodii. The sequence continues at coordinate 39,824,419 of NW_027266269.1, forward strand.
ACAACATTAAATATTGGAAAAACTTGGACACTTTTAATTTACTCAATAGATGTACATTTGACAAAATCGTCAATTCTCACACAAGATCATCCAAATACAGCTGCCAGATCTCTCATCCACATTTCATCTCACTCTATGAAAGCTGCTGGCCGAACGACTGATTCTGATTTGGTGTGGTTGTTGTTGACATCCTGTAGGCTGGGCGCCAGCACTCTCAGAATTACAAAGTATATGTAGTTCTTTCTGAAACCAGTTCAGACTTCAGATAAAATAATATCCATTTACTTCCATGAAAGTAGTGAATATATTGTCAACAAGAAAAGTAAAAAAATTACCCAAGCATCTTACAAGTGTAAATGGAAGTGGTTTGTAGTTGTTTGGTAACAAAGGCTTACCTTTCTTAGTAATTGGCTTAATTTCAGCCCATTTAACCAACCATTCTTCTGGTGTCTTACCAGTATGAAATATTATTTTGGAGAATTGAAGCTAAACAGTCATCTTTTCGCCTGATAATTGCCGACGTGCCCGTCAAATTTGAACTCATTCGCTTTCAGCTTGACCTAAGCCGACTTGGCGAGGTTCCTAGCAGTCGGACGGGGCGCCCGTCCGAGTGATTGGACCCAAGCCGAGTCGGGTGCCCTCTCGCCGGCCGCTCCCGCGTCGGGTGCTCCCCGACGAAAATCCGTCTTTGTCCGGCGCAGGCGCACTCGTGGTCTGGGGTTACGCGAAAAGCAAATGTTTTCTCTGGGACTTTTTTAATATTATTTCTCTCTCTCTCTCTCTCTCTCTCTCTCTCCTCTCTCTCTCTCTCCTCTCTCTCTCTCTCTCTCTCGTCTCTCCTCTCCTCTCTCTCTCTCTCTCTCTCTCTCTGTCTTATTACTCGACAACAACCATCGGTGGTACATGAGTTGTTCAACAATAAAAACTACAGTAATAGATGTACAGCTTGAAGACATATATTGTAGCATACGTCACAGTATAGCATTCAAATGTCTGAGGACCTTTGAGAGTTGTTTTTTTAAAGTACCTACTTTACCAGTTGTGAACAGTTTACGATATCTACTCATGTTTAGCCAGTGTGTGTAGTATTCATTAACTCATTCAGCGCGAAAGGTTAAAGAAGAATTACAGTTGAATACATAATGGAACTCGTCACCAATTACTTGGCAGTCACACAATGTTAATAACTTTTGTTCTCGTGATATAATTTCCCATTGGCCTGTTTCTATTGGTAGTTTGTGCTTACTAGTTTCAGAAACAGTAAAAGCTTAGAAATATGATCAGTGAAAAGTAAATAGTATATATCATCCTGTTCAAAAAGACAACATTAAATATTGGAAAAACTTGGACACTTTTAATTTACTCAGTAGATGTACATTTGACAAAATCGTCAATTCTCACACAAGATCATCCAAAGACAGCTGCCAGATCTCTCAATCCACATTTCATCTCACTCTATGAAAGCTGCTGGCCGAACGACTGATTCTGATTTGGTGTGGTTGTTGTTGACATCCTGTAGGCTGGCGCCAGCACTCTCAGAATTACAAAGTATATGTAGTTCTTTCTGAAACCAGTTCAGACTTCAGATAAAATAATATCCATTTACTTCCATGAAAGTAGTGAATATATTGTCAACAAGAAAAGTAAAAAAATTACCCAAGCATCTTACAAGTGTTAATGGAAGTGGTTTGTAGTTGTTTGGTAACAAAGGCTTACCTTTCTTAGTAATTGGCTTAATTTCAGCCCATTTAACCAACCATTCTTCTGGTGTCCTTACCAGTATGAAATATTATTTTGGAGAATTGAAGCTAAACAGTCATCTTTTCGCCTGATAATGCCGACGTGCCGTCAAATTTGAACTCATTCGCTTTCAGCTTGACCTAAGCCGACTTGGCGAGGTTCCTAGCAGTCGGACGGGCGCCCGTCCGAGTGATTGGACCCAAGCCGAGTCGGGTGCCCTCTCGCCGGCCGCTCCCGCGTCGGGTGCTCCCCGACGAAAATCCGTCTTTGTCCGGCGCAGGGCGCACTCGTGGTCTGGGGTTACGCGAAAAGCAAATGTTTTCCCTGGGACTTTTTTAATACTCTCTCTCTCTCTCTCTCTCCTCTCTCTCTCTCTCTCTCTCTCTCTCTCTCCTCTCTCTCTCTCTCTCTCTCTCTCTCTCCTCTCTCTCTCTCTTTCTCTCTCTCTGTCTTATTACTCGACAACAACCATCGGTGGTACATGAGTTGTTCAACAATAAAAACTACAGTAATAGATGTACAGCTTGATGACATATATTGGTAGCATACGTCACAGTATAGCATTCAAATGTCTGAGGACCTTTGAGAGTTGTTTTTTTAAAGTACCTACTTTACCAGTTGTGAACAGTTTACGATATCTAA
>NW_027266269.1:39826900-39879400 GCF_022045235.1 Haliotis cracherodii
TGTCGAGTTATAAGAGAGAGAGAGAGAGAGAGAGAGAGAGAGAGAGAGAGAGAGAGAGAGAGAGAAAAAAAAAATAATATAAAAAAAGTCCCAGGGAAAACATTTGCTTTTCGCGTAACCCCAGACCACGACTGCGCCTGCGCCGGATAAAGACGGATTTTCGTCGGGGAGCACCCGACGCGGGAGCGGCCGGCGAGGGAGCACCCGACTCGGCTTGGGTCCAATCAGACACCTCGCCAAGTCGGCTTAGGTCAAGCTGAAAGCGAATGAGTTCAAATTTGACGGCACGTCGGCATTATCAGGCGAAAAGATGACTGTTTAGCTTCAATTCTTCAAAATAATATTTCATACTGGTAAGACACCAGAAGAAGGGTTGGTTAAATGGGGTGAAATTAAGCCAATTGATAAGAAAGGTAAGCCTTTGTTACCAAACAACTACAAACCACTTCCATTAACACTTGTAAGATGCTTGGGTAATTATTTTACTTTTCTTGTTGACAATATATTCACTACTTTCATGGAAGTAAATGGATATTATTTTATCTGAAGTCTGAATTGGTTTCAGAAAGAACTACTTTGTAATTCTGAGAGTGCTGGCGCCAGCCTACAGGATGTCAACAACAACCACACCAAATCAGAATCAGTCGTTCGGCCAGCAGCTTTCATAGAGTAAGATGGAATGTGGATTGAGAGATCTGGCAGCTGTATTTGGATGATCTTGTGTGAGAATTGACGATTTTGTCAAATGTACATCTATTGAGTAAATTAAAAGTGTCCAAGTTTTTCCAATATTTAATGTTGTCTTTTTGAACAGGATGATATATACTATTTACTTTTCACTGATCATATTTCTAAGCTTTTACTGTTTCTGAAACTGGTAAGCACAACTACCAATAGAAACAGGCCGATGGGAAATTATATCACCAGAACAAAAGATATGAATATTGTGTGACTGCCAAGTAATTGGTGACGAGTTCCATTATGTATTCAACTGTAATTCTTCTTTAACCTTTCGCGCTGAATGAGTTCATGAATACTACACACACTGGCTAAACATGAGTAGATATCGTAAACTGTTCACAACTGGTAAAGTAGGTACTTTAAAAAAACAACTCTCAAAGGTCCTCAGACATTTGAATGCTATACTGTGACGTACATGTATGCTACAATATATGTCATCAAGCTGTACATCTATTACTGTAGTTTTTGTTGTTGAACAACTCATGTACCACCGATGGTTGTTGTCGAGTAATAAGAGAGAGACAGAGAGAGAGAGAGAGAGAGAGAGAGAGAGAGAGAGAGAGAGAGAGAGAGAGAGAGAGAGAGAGAGAGAGAGAGAGAGAGAGAGAAAAAAAAATAATATAAAAAAATTCCCTGGGAAAACATTTGCTTTTCGCGTAACCCCAGACCACGAGTGCGCCTCCGCCAGACAAGACGGATTTTCGTCGGGAAGCACCCGACGCAGGAGCGGCCGGCGAGGGAGCACCCGACTCGGCTTGGGTCCAATCACTCGGACGAGCGCCCGTCCGACCGCTGGGAACCTCGCCAAGTCGGCTTAGGTCAAGCTGAAAGCGAATGAGTTACTATTTGACGGCACGTCGGCATTATCAGGCCAAAAGATGACTGTTTAGCTTAAATTCTTCAAAATAATATTTCATACTGGTAAGACACCAGAAGAAGGGTTGGTTAAATGGGGTGAAATTAAGCCAATTGATAAGAAAGGTTACAACTACAAACCACTTCCATTAACACTTGTAAGATGCTTGGGTAATTATTTTACTTTTCTTGTTGACAATATATTCACTACTTTCATGGAAGTAAATGGATATTATTTTATCTGAAGTCTGAATTGGTTTCAGAAAGAACTACTTTGTAATTCTGAGAGTGCTGGCGCCAGCCTACAGGATGTCAACAACAACTACACCAAATCAGAATCAGTCGTTCGGCCAGCAGCTTTCATAGAGTAAGATGAAATGTGGATTGAGAGATCTGGCAGCTGTATTTGGACGATCTTGTTTTGAGAATTGACGATTTTGTCAAATGTACATCTATTGAGTAAATTAAAAGTGTCCAAGTTTTTCCAATATTTAATGTTGTCTTTTTGAACAGGATGATATATACTATTTACTTTTCACTGATCATATTTCTAAACTTTTACTGTTTCTGAAACTGGTAAGCACAAACTACCAACAGAAACAGGCCGATGGGAAATTATATCACCAGAACAAAAGATATGAATATTGTGTGACTGCCAAGTAATTGGTGACGAGTTCCATTATGTATTCAACTGTAATTCTTCTTTAACCTTACGCGCTGAATGAGTTAATGAATACTACACACACTGGCTAAACATGAGTAGATATCGTAAACTGTTCACAACTGGTAAAGTAGGTACTTTAAAAAAACAACTCTCAAAAGTCCTCAGACATTTGAATGCTATACTGTGACGTACATGTATGCTACAATATATGTCATCAAGCTGTACATCTATTACTGTAGTTTTTGTTGTTGAACAACTCATGTACCACCGATGGTTGTTGTCGAGTTATAAGAGAGAGAGACAGAGAGAGAGAGAGAGAGAGAGAGAGAGAGAAAAAAAATAATATTAAAAAAGTCCCAGGGAAAACATTTGCTTTTCGCGTAACCCCAGACCACGACTGCGCCTGCGCCGGATAAAGACGGATTTTCGTCGGGGAGCACCCGACGCGGGAGCGGCCGGCGAGGGAGCACCCGACTCGGCTTGGGTCCAATCAGAAACCTCGCCAAGTCGGCTTAGTCAAGCTGAAAGCGAATGAGTTCAAATTTGACGGCACGTCGGCATTATCAGGCGAAAAGATGACTGTTTAGCTTCAATTCTTCAAAATAATATTTCATACTGGTAAGGACACCAGAAGAAGGGTTGGTAAAATGGGGTGAAATTAAGCCAATTGATAAGAAAGGTAAGCCTTTGTTACCAAACAACTACAAACCACTTCCATTAACACTTGTAAGATGCTTGGGTAATTATTTTACTTTTCTTGTTGACAATATATTCACTACTTTCATGGAAGTAAATGGATATTATTTTATCTGAAGTCTGAATTGGTTTCAGAAAGAACTACTTTGTAATTCTGAGAGTGCTGGCGCCAGCCTACAGGATGTCAACAACAACTACACCAAATCAGATTACGTCGTTCGGCCAGCAGCTTTCATAGAGTAAGATGAAATGTGGATTGAGAGATCTGGCAGCTGTATTTGGATGATCTTGTTTGAGAATTGACGATTTTGTCAAATGTACATCTATTGAGTAAATTAAAAGTGTCCACGTGTCTCACGAGAGAGAGAGAAAATAATATAAAAAAAGTCCCTGGGAAAACATTTGCTTTTCGCGTAACCCCAGACCACGAGTGCGCCTGCGCCAGACAAAGACGGATTTTCGTCGGGGAGCACCCGACGCGGGAGCGGCCGGCGAGGGAGCACCCGACTCGGCTTGGGTCCAATCAGAAACCTCGCCAAGTCGGCTTAGGTCAAGCTGAAAGCGAATGAGTTCAAATTTGACGGCACGTCGGCATTATCAGGCGAAAAGATGACTGTTTAGCTTCAATTCTTCAAAATAATATTTCATACTGGTAAGACACCAGAAGAAGGGTTGGTTAAATGGGGTGAAATTAAGCCAATTGATAAGAAAGGTAAGCCTTTGTTACCAAACAACTACAAACCACTTCCATTAACACTTGTAAGATGCTTGGGTAATTATTTTACTTTTCTTGTTGACAATATATTCACTACTTTCATGGAAGTAAATGGATATTATTTTATCTGAAGTCTGAACTGGTTTCAGAAAGAACTACTTTGTAATTCTGAGAGTGCTGGCGCCAGCCTACAGGATGTCAACAACAACCACACCAAATCAGAATCAGTCGTTCGGCCAGCAGCTTTCATAGAGTAAGATGGAATGTGGATTGAGAGATCTGGCAGCTGTATTTGGATGATCTTGTGTGAGAATTGACGATTTTGTCAAATGTACATCTATTGAGTAAATTAAAAGTGTCCAAGTTTTTCCAATATTTAATCTTGTCTTTTTGAACAGGATAATATATACTATTTACTTTTCACTGATCATATTTCTAAACTTTTACTGTTTCTGAAACTGGTAAGCACAAACTACCAACAGAAACAGGCCGATGGGAAATTATATCACCAGAACAAAAGATATGAATATTGTGTGACTGCCAAGTAATTGGTGACGAGTTCCATTATGTATTCAACTGTAATTCTTCTTTAACCTTACGCGCTGAATGAGTTAATGAATACTACACACACTGGCTAAACATGAGTAGATATCGTAACTGTTCACAACTGGTAAAGTAGGTACTTTAAAAAAACAACTCTCAAAGGTCCTCAGACATTTGAATGCTATACTGTGACGTACATGTATGCTACAATATATGTCATCAAGGCTGTACATCTATAACTGTAGTTTTTGTTGTTGGACAACTCATGTACCACCGATGGTTGTTGTCGAGTAATAAGAGAGAGAGAGAGAGAGAGAGAGAGAGAGAGAGAGAGAGAGAGAGAGAGAGAGAGAGGAGAGAGAGAGAGAGAGAGAGAGAAAAAATAATATAAAAAAAGTCCCTGGGAAAACATTTGCTTTTCGCGTAACCCCAGACCACGAGTGCGCCTGCGCCGGATAAAGACGGATTTTCGTCGGGGAGCACCCGACGCGGGAGCGGCCGGCGAGGGAGCACCCGACTCGGCTTGGGTCCAATCACTCGGACGAGCGCCCGTCCGACCGCTAGGAACCTCGCCAAGTCGGCTTAGGTCAAGCTGAAAGCGAATGAGTTCAAATTTGACGGCACGTCGGCATTATCAGGCCAAAAGATGACTGTTTAGCTTCAATTCTTCAAAATAATATTTCATACTGGTAAGACACCAGAAGAAGGGTTGGTTAAATGGGGTGAAATTAAGCCAATTGATAAGAAAGGTAAGCCTTTGTTACCAAACAACTACAAACCACTTCCATTAACACTTGTAAGATGCTTGGGTAATTATTTTACTTTTCTTGTTGACAATATATTCACTACTTTCATGGAAGTAAATGGATATTATTTTATCTGAAGTCTGAACTGGTTTCAGAAAGAACTACTTTGTAATTCTGAGAGTGCAGGCGCCAGCCTACAGGATGTCAACAACAACCACACCAAATCAGAATCAGTCGTTCGGCCAGCAGCTTTCATAGAGTAAGATGAAATGTGGATTGAGAGATCTGGCAGCTGTATTTGGACGATCTTGTGTGAGAATTGACGATTTTGTCAAATGTACATCTATTGAGTAAATTAAAAGTGTCCAAGTTTTTCCAATATTTAATGTTGTCTTTTTGAACAGGATAATATATACTATTTACTTTTCACTGATCATATTTCTAAACTTTTACTGTTTCTGAAACTGGTAAGCACAAACTACCAACAGAAACAGGCCGATGGGAAATTATATCACCAGAACAAAAGATATGAATATTGTGTGACTGCCAAGTAATTGGTGACGAGTTCCATTATGTATTCAACTGTAATTCTTCTTTAACCTTACGCGCTGAATGAGTTAATGAATACTACACACACTGGCTAAACATGAGTAGATATCGTAAACTGTTCACAACTGGTAAAGTAGGTACTTTAAAAAAACAACTCTCAAAGGTCCTCAGACATTTGAATGCTATACTTTGACGTACATGTGTAGTAGCGGGCAAGGCTCCGGTTAGGGCAGCAAACACAGAACAGGCTACTGGGGTGTGAGTTGACAGCTGATATTTTATTGGCACACACGCTATAGTTGTTTCTTAACTCTGCAAATATGTATAAAAATACAATGAAAATATCTCATAAATGAAATAAAACATATCACATAGTATCAACACACCAATGTATAAACGGCTCATCCAGTTTAATATGCTATGCATACTATAAACATTTATACGTGATATTATACATTAATGTATCAAACATGCTGAGCAGTAATTACACTTACCCTTGTGGTTTTAAGCCAAATTACATATAAAAATACTTAAGACGGTTACATAAATACCGCCTCTACAGATTGCCATGATATAAATATAATATAAACAGAATATACACATAACTTACCACTGTGTGGCAATGAGCTGGCAACTATGTCAGCGTTGGCAGATCACAGGCATCGATTGCCATATTCTAGAAAAAAAATAAAACAATAAGGCCACATAAAAAAAAGGAAATGGCCAATAAAATGAAGAACATGTAAAATAACCTTTTCATATGAATCCATTCAATCAAAATCTACATACATACATACTGCATTCACACATGTAGTTAGATGGTATTTAAGTAGTGATTAATAGTTAAATTAGATTATAGATTTAGTTTAGATTTAACTAAAGTGTTTAACAAATTAAGAGGGGAGGTATAGAATATCTGAAGATATCGAGATAACATGTATACTTATTATGAAGTACTAGTTTATGTTTTAAACTATTTTCAGTTTGACATATATAGATATATATAAAATATATATAATTACCAATCAATGCATTACCTTAATGCATCTAATTCATAAAACTAAATACACAGACATATCTACAAGATACATAAATATGAACCAAACACAAACTAACCTTATAGAGATCCTGAACACAACAAATATATCGTCCACTGATTTGAAATCCAGTCCACAGAACCACTGATATGCTTCAAGTGTAAGTGACCAACTAATCTAGCAAAGTCAGCAAAAAAACAGAAGAAACCTTTTACTTACATAATACAGAAGCTGGGAAGGAAAACAAAGCAAGACGCTTGTGCTGTTGGTGACTGTATAGGTGAAAGTGGCTATTGTTATGTTAGTAGTTATGTAAGTACTGGAGCTATTCTAATTGTTGTTGTTTTCATACTGCTCAAGTAATCTAGCTTGAGACAGAAACAGGCTAAAACAGAAACTAGACAATTAAAAGACTTTACTAAAATATTTACAAAATAGCAATAAAATCAACTCGGCCACATACTACCCCCTCCCAAATAATGACGTCCTCGTCATTTAATACTACCATCAACAATCGAAATAAATGCACGAGATAAATGTTCCAAAACGCCACTGGAAGCAAGTTCCTGGATAGTCCGAGATCTCCTCTCCCTGTTTTGGTCCGGGATCTGGTGACTCATCAGGTATTCCCCTGATGTCATCCAAGAGGGCTTCCGAGTTGTTCGACTGGAACGTCTGGCTGCTGTCGGTGGGGTAGGGTGGGCTATAGTGGCTTCTGCAAGTGGCGCAGTAGCTTCTAACAATTCCACTGCATTTGGCTCCTGGTTGTCCTCTATTCTGAGTGCCGTTGAGGTCTCAGATTGGTCCTGTTCAGTTTCATGTCCGAATTCTTCATCTGGGTTTTCTTCTGTGTCATGTTGTTCTTCCGACAACTCTGACGAGTGGTCGTCACCACTAAAAGAAGGTCCCGCTGCCACAAGAATTCCTTGATCATTACCAGTTTCTTCTTGGGCAGAATCTTCCATCCTGTCAGCAGCTTCACTGTTCATGACTGTTGAGTCATGATCTTCTGCTGTCTCCGGGAATGTCTGAACAGGCACTAAGGACAAATCTCTGTCCTCTGAATCTTCTGTTTTCTCACTTGTGTTGTCGTCTAGTTGTTGTCCTTCATTTGGTTTTCCTCTCTGTTTACATCGTCTTGGTGCAGGGATTGGTCTGGGCGGAACTTCCGGTCTTGAGATGGTGTCAATGGGTAGAAGATGGTTCCGGTGTAAGGTTCTTTTCCTTCCTTCTGAGTTCTCCTTCTGGACCACAAACACTGGAATGGCAGGATTTGGTTGCCTGAGAACCACGTACACATCTTCTTCCCAACGATCTGCAAGTTTATGCTTCCCATCAAAAGCCAAGGTCTTAACTAGGACTCTGTCTCCTACATCCAAAGTGGCTCCTCTTACTTTCATGTCATAGTCGGCCTTTTGATGATCTTTTGATGTCTTAGATGCTTCAGCAGCTCGTTGGTAGGCTTGTCGGAGACGTTCCTTCAGTGACTTCGTATATTGAAATAAAGACTTCTTCTGTTGGTTAAGCTCAAGCCCAAATGCCAGGTCTATGGGAAGTCTTGGTTCACGTCCAAACATCAGAAAGAAAGGAGTCTGGCCAGTGGATTCATGACGAATACAGTTATATGCATGAACTAGTGGTCCTACATGATTCTTCCAGTCTCTCTTCTGGTCAGGTGCAAGAGTCCCAAGCATGTCGCAGAGTGTTCTGTTGAATCTCTCGCACAAGCCATTTCCCATCGGATGGTAAGGAGTTGTTCTGGATTTCTTGATGTTTAAAATATCACAGAGTTCCTTCACCAGCTTGCCTTCAAAGTTTGCACCTTGGTCTGTGTGAAGTCGTTGGGGCATACCATAATGCTGAACAAAGTTGTTGTAAAAGGCTTCAGCTGTGGTCTTGGCTGTTTGATTCCTGGTTGGTATTGCCATGGCATATCTGGTAAAATGATCTGTGATAACCAAAATGCTGTCATATCCTCGTGATGATTCCAGAGATAAAAAATCCATACAAACAAACTCAAGTGGCTGGGTCGTCTGTATGCTCACCAAGGGAGCTCTGATATTGGTAGGAGACTTTCTTCTCAGGCATCTGCCACAGGCATGGATCCATTCTTCTGTGTCTCTCAGCATGCCAGGCCAGAAAAACCTGTCTCTTAGTAAGGAAAGAGTCCGGTCCCGTCCTGGATGACCCACTTCATTATGACATCCAAGTAAAGCCATTTCCACATGGGATGCAGGAAGCACCAGTTGTCGTCTCTTTTCTTCTCCTATGTTAGTTTGTCTGTAAAGAACGCCATTTTCCATGAAAAGATTATCAAAGATCTTCAAGAGTGAAGAGTTGGCCTTGCTCCGAGGTACTATTTCTCGTTTGGGCTTCTGACCAGCTCGCACACAATCAATCCATGGCCTGAGTGTTGGATCTTGAGACTGTACCCTTCTCCAATCGCGATCTGTCATATTGCGGATATCTTGTGTCTGGTCCATTTCAATGTTTACAACATCAGCAGAAAAGCAAAGTGATTCCACAAAAGGCTGAGCATGGATGGTGTCGCAAATGGCTTTTACTGATTCTGTAGATACTTCAGATGCTTCTATATCTTCCTCCTCTGTTAGTCTAGGTAATCTTGACAATGCATCAGCATCTGCATTGCTCTGTCCAGGACGATAAATGATGTCAAAGTCGTAAGCTGATAATGATGCTAACCAACGATGACCTGTAGCATCTAGCTTAGCAGTTGTGAGAACGTAAGTCAACGGATTATTGTCTGTGAATACTGTAAAAGCATTCCCATACAGGTAATCCTTGAATTTCTCAGTCACTGCCCACTTTAAAGCTAAGAACTCTAGACGATGAGCTGAGTAATTCCGTTCAGACTTACTTAACCCACGACTACCATAGCAGATGACCTGTTTCTTCCCTGAATCCATCTCCTGGTACAGAACAGCGCCAAGTCCATGAGTACTGGCATCAGTATGTAGTTCGAACTTCCTAGAGTAGTCAGGATATCCAAGTATTGGTGGTGAGGATAGTAGCTCCTTCAAATGCTGGAAAGCTGATTCTTGCTCTGGACCCCATGACCAAGACTGGCTCTGTGACGTCTTCTTCTTGACTTGCTTTGGAGATGGCATGAGAGAAGACAAAGGTCTGGCAATCTTTGCAAAATCCTTTACAAACTTGCGATAATATCCAGCGAAGCCAAGAAACTGACGAACTTGTTCTGGAGATGTTGGTCGTGGCCAATCAGTGATGCGCTGGACTTTATCTGGATCTGCTTCGATACCTTTGGATGACACTACATGGCCAAGGAACTTGATCCTTTCCTTGAAAAAGGAACACTTGTCTGGAGTTAACTTTAATCCATTCTCTCTGATTCTTTTGAATACTTGAGCAATACGGTCTAAGTGCTCATCATAGGTCTCTGAGAACGCAATGATGTCATCAAGATAGATGAGACAAATTTTCAGATGTAGACCTTCAAAGCATTCATTCATCAACCTCTGATATGTAGCAGGACTGTTGCAAAGACCAAAGGGCATCCTGTTATACTCGTAAAATCCGAGTGGTCCCACTGTGAAGGCAGTTCTCTCTTTATGTTCTTCGGCTAGTTCAACTTGATGGTATCCAGACTTCATGTCCAAAGTCGTGAAGAATTTAGAGCCGGCCAGAGCGTCAAACATCTCTTCAACTCGTGGGAGTGAATAACTGTCCTTGATAGTTTGGTTATTCAGCTCGCGAAAATCTACACACATCCTCAGTTTACCATTTCGTTTGCGAACAAGTACCACATTTGATGACCAAGGGGAGTAAGACTTCCGAATAATTCCACAAAGTAAAAGTTGTTCCAAGTGGTCCCTCACTTCCTGGTACATGGGTGGAGGAATGCGTCGATGTCGTTGCTTAAAGGGACGTTCCTCAGTGAGTTCAATCCGGTGAAGTATCTTGTCCGTATGTCCAACATCAGTATCTCCAGTTGAGAAGATGTCTATGTGGTCCTGGATTACACCTTTTCCTTGAGCTAACTGTTCTGGTGTTACAGCTGCTTCCTTGAAATCCATCTTTTCAATCAGGGACTCTGCACTTGAGGTAGATGGCTGAGGCATATCTTCAATTGTGACAGGCTGAATCTCACAAAGTATAGCGTGAGGTGATATAGAAACAGTTCTGGTTGTAACATTGGAGATGTACACATCAACTCCCATCTTCTGTGCACGAGGGTATGATACTAAACTTGGAGCTATCTCGAGGTCGTCTGGTATAGCTGATGATGGTGTTGCATGGAGAACTGCACATGGTGAGTGATGGTTGAGAGGTTTGTGAAGAAATCCACGAATTTTAACTTGACTGTTAGGCTGAACAATGATCCTCTTGAGCTCGGCACATTTCACAACAGCAAGCTTATTCTGTTGTTTTACTAACTCTTTTTCCCGGATAACAAGACATCTAAAGGCTAAATACCATGGGGTAAAGAGATTAGCGGTCTGCAAGAATCTCTCTCCGTGTAGTTCTTTACACTTAAGCAACAGAGAATTCAAGATGTTGGTCCCAATTAGAACAGGAACAGACTCATTATAGTTGCTATCGGGTACAACTAAAAACAACCCATTCTGCTCGTTTGGAGACATGCCAGTTACAAAAAGTGGTGCTTCGACATAGCCTAAATAAGGTAAGGACTGACCGTCCGCACATTCAACATTAAGGATATGTTGTAGTGGGATTACTGGGAGGTGAGATAAGTGTTCTTGGTGAAAGGATTCGCTCAAGGTTGAGACGGTGGCTCCCGTATCCAACAAAGCTCTAGTTTTCACCCCATGAACGGTAACATCAACTTCTGAAGTACTTCCCACAAGGTCAGTCATGTCTTTACTAGCCATGTGTTTACCATAGGGACTTTGTGCATTAAAATCCATGGCTCGTCCCAAAACATGGATTTCCTTCAGTTTAAAGAATTCCATCGGTGGTCTGTCCGTACATTACATTGATAGCTGAGGTGTCCAACTTGACCACAACGATAGCAGATAGGAGTGGGTTGACCATAGGTGTCAGTTGTCCATCCTGGTTTCATCCTGGGTGTCTGGGTAACTGGTGGCCTCTGATAACTGTGTTCCTGAATTGAGGTAGCTGGTTGTAACTGTGCAGAGGGCCCCTGAACATAGTTACTGCTGTCCTGAAATGTGGGAGAAGGAAACCGAGTGGAAGGTCCTCGAAACTGCCTCGGGGGTCCCTGAGGGGGTGCATACCCTCTACCTGAAATGTGTCCTGGTGGTGGCCTCGATGGAAAAGAAAGTGGACCCTGTGATGGTGAATCGCTCTTTTTCTTCAGTTCTGCCACTTCACCTGTGAGTTTCTTAATCATTCCCTTGATTTCTTCCAGTTCCTTGTTTTCAGCTTTCACAGCAGCCATTGCGGGAGTAGATTTCTTTTGAGATGACCCAGACCGACTATTAATCTCTTGCTCTGTTCTTCGGAGAGAAACAAGTAGTTCACTGAAGGTGTGGCTGTTGTCGAACTTGTGGCCGCATATATCCTTCAGTCTTGGGACCAGTCCTGTCCACAGCATCGATCTCAGCATCTGATCTGTCTTGCCTACTTGTACTTCTCCAGCATCCACGGCCTGTCCAAGGAGATCTTCAAGACGTAGTGCCCAAGAAGCAACTGACTCAGAATCCAACTGCCTAGCTGAGTAGAACTTAGCTAGGAGGGTCTCAGCTGTGTTAACATCCCCAAAGACACTATCCATCTTTGCCAAGATAGAATTAACATCAACATGAGCTCCTAGTCTAAGTAATGCCCTAGCTGCTGGACCTTTCAGAGATCGTCGGATGGCCTGCCTTACCGTATCTTCTGAGTGGAGCTTGTCTTGAAAGAGACACCGGACCTCATACCGCCAGAGGTCATAGCTTGAATCTTTGCTGGCCTCACCAGAAAAGAACGGTAAACGTGGAACATCTGCCACTTTTACCACAGTGCTGTGTTTTATCGGAACCTCAGCATTCTCAGTGCTATCTGACCCTCCAGGTTCTACTTTTACTTCTGGGCTAGCCTTGCCGATACATGCCTGCATCCAAGCCAAGAAATCCTCTGGGGTATCTGACTTGGGTTGCAGCTTAAGTGCATTTAATGTTTTAACCAGTTGATCTATGTCTTCTTGAGACATGCCACCTTCAGCCATGGCTGAAAAAAATGTATTTCCAAAAACCTTGGTGTTGTGAACAATACGGAAAAAATAGAATTTGATGACACTATCACTTACATAGCAATTCAGTGAATGGGTGCAATACTGAATCACTACATCATGAAAAAAATGACAAGTAATTCAGCAGCTGACTGCAATACAGAATTACAAACACACTAACCGTGTGTAAAAGGCATATGAGGAAGAAGCAAAGGGAAAATGTAATCTACTGATTACATGATAACATTTGGGACACAGTTACATATTTAACTAATTAATGTAGCTAAGACATGAGGGGTACTGGGGAAGTAAGACTATGTCGTATTGGCGTTGTAAAAAAGCAAACTTACATATTTTATGCCGTATACCACAGCAGTACTCCGAGAAGTATGGAGCTGATGATAACTATTGTGGAAGGTAATTATACACTTAACTGAAAGGTTAGATTAACTGTGCTCAATTAATGTTTAGTAAAGTGCAAATGTAGTGTGCGTGCAAAGGGGATAGACAGAGTTAGAATATTTAACGAGACTTTACCATATAGACAAATGACACCAACTTACCAACTAGCAGAACCGCTGAAGACAGCCGCCAAGGAAAAACAATCTAAGAGAACAACACCTTCACATCATGACTCCTCTAACTACCAACTTTATTTATAACTAATTACTACACAAGCAACCAAGAGCAACGATGTGTAATCTAGAATTAAGTTATAAATACTAAGCGAATGATATATAACCTAACGCTAAATTAAGAATTTATACTGAATTTAACCTAAATGTAGAGATTTTTTAAGTTAGATCTTAGGTTAAAGTTTAGATATTTAAAGTTTAAATGGCTTGAGACTTAGTTAATAAAATCAACTCGGCCACATGCACACTAAAAAGCAAGTCACGGGTACCCGGTTCTAGTCAAACAGATATGGCATCAATAAGTGAATACCAATCAACACAGCATGGCAAACAACAGGTACGTATCGCAGAACAATAATGCGAAAGCGATCAAACGGTTAGTATAGCAATCAGCATAAGCAAATACACCATTGACATAGCATACACATGAATGGCAAACAATAGCTGAAGTGTAACGATATGCACAAGTGAGTGAGTGAGTTGGGTTTAACGCCGCTTTAAACAGTATTCCAGTTATATCACCGCGTGTCAGCTTAATGTCGGAGAAAAGACTGAAGTGATGCAGGTCTCAGACGGTTACCACTTCGGTGAAACCCACGAGTACAGGTATGGTGCTAACAAACCTAGAAACATAATTGGAGCGAATCGGGATTTGAACCCACAATCATAGGTTTCTGGCGTGGCAAAGGGACGCAACTCCGCACAGCGAATCGCGGCGTCTTATACAACTGGTATGCACAAGTGAAAGTTACGGGTAGATCTAGTTATAGAAGTAGTTAATATTCAAAGCCTATCAAATAAAATAGCAATGATGTTCACAAGAACTGTCACTGAATCTCATAGTCTATGAGTACACACATTCACTGAGGTGACGTAGAATCTGGTTTCCGGTTGGATGTCACTCGTCATTGCACAAAGCAGGGTGACTGCGCACATGAAAACATATCACCAAGACGACGCAATGCAATTATTTAGATCTCAAAAATAGTCAATGTTTATTGTTGATATCACAACACAGTCACTGTAAAGATATCATCACACGTAGAATGGTCAAACTGCTATGTCACTGACACGAAACACAGTTATAGTCACCGATGATATCTGGAAGTCACAGACAACCAATGCCGACTGATGATGAACGCTAGGTTCGATTTCCCTCGATGTTCAGGATGTACTCCACCATGCTGTCAGTCCTCACTGGGGGCTCCAAAATGTAGTAGCGGGCAAGGCTCCGGTTAGGGCAGCAAACACAGAACAGGCTACTGGGGTGTGAGTTGACAGCTGATATTTTATTGGCACACACGCTATAGTTGTTTCTTAACTCACTGTGTGGCAATGAGCTGGCAACTATGTCAGCGTTGGCAGATCACAGGCATCGATTGCCATATTCTAGAAAAAAAATAAAACAATAAGGCCACATAAAAAAAAGGAAATGGCCAATAAAATGAAGAACATGTAAAATAACCTTTTCATATGAATCCATTCAATCAAAATCTACATACATACATACTGCATTCACACATGTAGTTAGATGGTATTTAAGTAGTGATTAATAGTTAAATTAGATTATAGATTTAGTTTAGATTTAACTAAAGTGTTTAAAAAATTAAGAGGGGAGGTATAGAATATCTGAAGATATCGAAATAACATGTATACTTATTATGAAGTACTAGTTTATGTTTTAAACTATTTTCAGTTTGACATATATAGATATATATAAAATATATATAATTACCAATCAATGCATTACCTTAATGCATCTAATTCATAAAACTAAATACACAGACATATCTACAAGATACATAAATATGAACCAAACACAAACTAACCTTATAGAGATCCTGAACACAACAAATATATCGTCCACTGATTTGAAATCCAGTCCACAGAACCACTGATATGCTTCAAGTGTAAGTGACCAACTAATCTAGCAAAGTCAGCAAAAAAACAGAAGAAACCTTTTACTTACATAATACAGAAGCTGGGAAGGAAAACAAAGCAAGACGCTTGTGCTGTTGGTGACTGTATAGGTGAAAGTGGCTATTGTTATGTTAGTAGTTATGTAAGTACTGGAGCTATTCTAATTGTTGTTGTTTTCATACTGCTCAAGTAATCTAGCTTGAGACAGAAACAGGCTAAAACAGAAACTAGACAATTAAAAGACTTTACTAAAATATTTACAAAATAGCAATAAAATCAACTCGGCCACACATGTATGCTACAATATATGTCATCAAGGCTGTACATCTATTACTGTAGTTTTTGTTGTTGAACAACTCATGTACCACCGATGGTTGTTGTCGAGTTATAAGAGAGAGAGAGAGAGAAAGAGAGAGAGAGAGAGAGAGAGAGAGAGAGAGAGAGAGAGAGAGAGAGAGAGAGAGAGAGAAAAAAAAATAATATAAAAAAAGTCCCTGGGAAAACATTTGCTTTTCGCGTAACCCCAGACCACGAGTGCGCCTGCGCCAGACAAAGACGGATTTTCGTCGGGGAGCACCCGACGCGGGAGCGGCCGGCGAGGGAGCACCCGACTCGGCTTGGGTCCAATCAGAAACCTCGCCAAGTCGGCTTAGGTCAAGCTGAAAGCGAATGAGTTCAAATTTGACGGCACGTCGGCATTATCAGGCGAAAAGATGACTGTTTAGCTTAAATTCTTCAAAATAATATTTCATACTGGTAAGACACCAGAAGAATGGTTGGTTAAATGGGGTGAAATTAAGCCAATTGATAAGAAAGGTAAGCCTTTGTTACCAAACAACTACAAACCACTTCCATTAACACTTGTAAGATGCTTGGGTAATTATTTTACTTTTCTTGTTGACAATATATTCACTACTTTCATGGAAGTAAATGGATATTATTTTATCTGAAGTCTGAACTGGTTTCAGAAAAAACTACTTTGTAATTCTGAGAGTGCAGGCGCCAGCCTACAGGATGTCAACAACAACCACACCAAATCAGAATCAGTCGTTCGGCCAGCAGCTTTCATAGAGTAAGATGAAATGTGGATTGAGAGATCTGGCATCTGTATTTGGATGATCTTGTGTGAGAATTGACGATTTTGTCAAATGTACATCTATTGAGTAAATTAAAGTTGAAAGTGGATGAAAAGTGCCTCGAAATAACACGGATCTCGGATGATCGTAGTATGGGAATAACGAGTCTGAGGTCAAAAGTCTCGCTCCTGAGCAAAAGTCTTGACGCATTGGAAAGTGACGTCACAGAGGTTGATAAAACGTGTCGCACTAATACAAGGACAGCGACTGATATTAAACGGAAGATGGCGTCTATGGAGAAACAGTTGAAGCTTAAAGCTTCAGAAAAGTCACCACATATGGATGAAATTACAGTATCACAATGTGTAAATGTGATTGAACACACAGAAAATGGGAAGAATAATTCTAACAACAATAGCAACAATCGTGATCATGATACCTTACTTCAATGGAAACATACTGAAAGCAGAGATGCAAACGTGAGTAATTCACATGATGTACAAGATGATGTTACACGCGGACACGATTCTACAGACACTTCGCGAATTGCCACCAACATTACACAGATGGACATGAGTACTCAACATACTAATGGAACGGATGTATCAAAACGAACATACAGTCAGTGTGTACAGGGAAATCACAGCGAGACGTCTTATACTACTCCCATTAGTGACGGGTGTAACCACGTGTCCACATCTCAGGAAAATAATCCCTCCAGGAATGAGAGCAAGACTTTTGTTACTAGTTCCATTGTCAACAGCTATAACCAATCGTCCATACCTCAACCAACGGGAAACACTCCATCTAGAATTGTAGTACATGTTGGCACAGATCAGTGTGCTGCAACGATGGATATACAGGAAGAGTTCCGTGCAGCTCCTGCCAAAGTCAGGACTGCAAGGTTCTATGTGGGTGGAATACACAAGAACAATACAGCAGAATCTGTGAGGCGTTACTTGGAAAAGAAAGCTGTTACTGTTACCTACGTGAGATTTTTTAATCGTGATGAGAAGAGGACAGCATCAGCCCAGGTAAATGTCCTAGCCAAAGATAAAGATAAACTTGAAAGCAAAGACTTCTGGCCCGAAAATATTTTTATGAAGCCGTGGCTATCCCGCGAGCAATTCTGGCAACATATTAATGAAAGAAAGAACAATCAGATGACTTCCCCAGACTCAGAAACACCCGGACTATGTTGATAATGCCTTTGGACCATAACTGTCTTTCATTAATGTGTTGGAATGCTAGAGGCATCATGTCTAGCGTTCCTTATTTAAATGATTGCCTAAATGCTAACTGTGTGGATATCTGTGCAATAGCTGATCACCAGCTTCATGAATATAATCTGTGTTTTAAGATACTATTAACAATGATTACTACTATATTGCCCAAACACCTTTAGAACCAGAGCATTGTACTCGACGAGGCCTTCCTAGTGGTGGTACAGCATTACTTTGTAAGAAATCCATGAAGACCTTTATCAACGAAATCAACTTAGACTGTGATAGAATCTCTGGAATAGAACTGTCCTTTAAACAGGATCACTCCATGTACATCTTCTGTGTATACCTGCCCCCATCAAACCGCCCTGAAGAACTTTATTCTTTTTATGTGGATAATCTAAAAGACATTTGTGATGTATATTCCTTGAAAGGCAGTGTAATAGTGATGGGAGATTTTAATGCCACTGCCCGTGGACCTAGGTACAATCCTGCTCTGAGCAGTCGTGATGGAATTCTGTCGAAATTCCTGACCAGTTCAAATTTGTCCCCTGTGAACATGCAATCTAATTGTGTTGGTCCGATATTTACCTTTCAAGCTTATAATGGAGGTCCAGTCTCTGCCGTCGATTATATAATGATCTCAGAAGACCTCAAAGGACTAGTAGTTACTGCTTGTGTAAAAGATGATAATCCATTCAACGTCTCTGATCACCATCCGGTTCTCTGCACAATTTCATATGACAAGATTCCGACAGATGACGACCAAGGAAATGTCTACACAAAATATTCATGGGATAAAGCACTAGAAGATGGATCGATCCAGGACTATACATATGCAGTCTCACATCTTCTCTGGCCTATTTCTTGCCCCAAGGTTGGATGTACACATGATGATATAGACACCTATAGTGATCAGATAGTCCAGTGTCTAACAGAAGCAAGTGAAATGTATTTACATAAGAAAAAGTTTAAGAAATATCTTAAGCCATACTGGAAAGGTAAAGTTGATATCCTTCATAAGTTCATGTGGAACTGTAGAACTGAATGGATCAATGCTGGGCAACCCCGAGGAAGGGAACACAGCACTTTCAGATGCTATAAGGAAGCAAAAGATAAATTTAGATACGCTTTATTGGAGGCAGCAGCACAGTATGAAAATGAGTACTTTAAACAGATAGATGATTGTGGTGACCTAGATCAGAAGATGTTTTGGACTTTAATTCGACGTGGGAACAGAAAACAACAGATTGCATGCCTTGAAGCAGAAGGTGTGCAAACAAGAAATCCCCAAGAAATCTGTACCACCATGGCAAACCACATGAAACAGGTATCAAGCGATCAAGATGAGCTTCACTTTGATCAAGAGTTTAGGAAGCACATTGAGGCTCACGTGAAAAGAATACGTTTAGACATACAGAGCACTGATCAGTCATCAGTTGATCTTCTAACAAGTCCAGGAGAAATAATATCAATTTGCAAAACCCTAAAACGCAACAAGGCTGCTGGAATGGACAACATATTTTATGAACATCTTCG
This sequence comes from Haliotis cracherodii, assembly GCF_022045235.1. Classification (NCBI taxonomy): domain Eukaryota; kingdom Metazoa; phylum Mollusca; class Gastropoda; order Lepetellida; family Haliotidae; genus Haliotis; species Haliotis cracherodii. The sequence continues at coordinate 39,846,012 of NW_027266269.1, forward strand.
ATATGGTGGAAAATACCTTACAAAGTGCTTGTCAGAACTCTTTAACCTCGTTATTACATCTGGATACATTCCTGCCCAATGGAAAAGAGGCACTATCATTCCGATATTCAAGGGAGGCAACAAGTCTCGCGTGTTACCGGATTCTTATCGAGGGGTAACCCTATTGCCGGTTATATACAAGGTATTTGAAGTCATTGTAAGCAGAAGAATCCCACAGCTCACCAACAGTAAATCCTTTCCATGTATACAACAATGTGGTTTCCAGAAAGGCCTTTCCTCCAGTGACACCTCCTTTATTGTACAAGAATCAATACTTCATTATAAAGAGCGATCGGACGTCATCAACGTAGCCTTCCTAGACAGTTCAAAAGCGTTTGACATAGTATGGCACCAAGGACTTTTATTCAAGCTGTATCATCTTGGAATCCCAGATGCACTGTGGAGGATATTTGACAATAGCTACAAGTTCCTCGAGAGCAGCGTCCTTGTTAATAACACAAGATCATACTGGTTTCCGTTATCAAGAGGTGTTCGGCAAGGAAGCGTCCTGTCGGCAAAACTCTACCTGCTATACATAGATGAACTGTTACAGAAACTGTCCACCAGCAAACTTGGTGCAGTGATCTTGGATATCCATGTAATGGCACCCACTCAAGCGGACGATATAGCAATTGTTAGTCCAGTATCAGCAAATCTGCAGAAGATGGTGACCATCTGTGAAAGATATAGTTCAGACTGGCGGTTTACCTTCTCTCCTTCCAAGAGCCAGATTGTCAGATATAGTGACAGAAAAGCAGCTGCTTCTAGTGTTATACTCTATGGACGTGATATCCCAGTGACAAATGAGCTTAAGCACGTTGGTATTATATTGAACTCTGAATTTAACTCATGGGAGAGAACTCTGGAGAGCTGCTCGAAGATGAAAGCATCAGCCATGGCACTCGTCAAATCGGGACTGCATGAACGTGCTCTAAACCCCATGACAAGCTCAAAACTTATTAAGGCAGTTTGTATTCCAAAGGCTATGTTTGGGTGTGAACTCTGGTCGATGATTTCCAAGGCAGAAATTCTGGCTTTAGAAAGAGCACAGAGGTCCATTCTCAAAATGGCACAGGGACTTCCACGTCATACTAGGTCTGACATAGTTAATGCTCTTCTCGGCTGGCTCCCCATAGAATCATTTATCAACATCAGGAAGCTACTCTTTCTTGGCCACCTCTGTAACTGTTCTAATCATCTGCTTTCTAAGAAGGTTTTTATGACTCGTATCTTCATGTATATGCATAAGTGTTCATCCACAAGTATGGGCTTTGTCCCAGACATATGTCGCATCCTCCACAAGTACTCACTGTACTGTCATCTGGAGGCATTTCTTAGTTCCGGTACATTCCTGGGACGGAATATATGGAAAAGAACAGTCAAAGAAGCCGTGAATACTTTTGAAGTACGAGCATGGCGGGAAAGACTTTCATCAGACCCTGACACTGTGCACTTTAAGAGTATTCATCCGGATGTGACCCCACACGTGGCGTGGAGGATAGCTAGAGACTATCCTGAGTTAAAGGCAGCTGCCTGTTTTGTTGTCCACATGTGTGCGATGTGGAGGCCGGGGAAATTACATGGTACCTGTACACATTGTGGTATTAACTACCATGACTTACTGACTCACGTACTGTGCCACTGTGCGAGTAAGAAAACAATAAGAGAGAACTTATGGTGTGACATTGTGTGTATAGGTCCCGTTGACATCAGCGTTGAACTCCACAGCAAATCAGACTATGATCTTGTAGCTTGTTTGTTGTCCTGTAAGCCACCTTTGGATACTGATCCAGATACCTGTCGCTCTTACTCACGAAGTGTAATTCGAGGACTCTACCGTTTTCAATATATGGACGGAACTTACTAAGAAAATCCGTTACCACAGTGGTATATGGTGGTATTCTCTGACAAGGTAATTATTGTCATGTATTTATCTTTAATATTATACCTTGTAACTCTCCTATGGAGGAATAAAAGTATATATATATATATCAGGCGAAAAGATGACTGTTTAGCTTAAATTCTTCAAAATAATATTTCATACTGGTAAGACACCAGAAGAAGGGTTGGTTAAATGGGGTGAAATTAAGCCAATTGATAAGAAAGGTAAGCCTTTGTTACCAAACAACTACAAACCACTTCCATTAACACTTGTAAGATGCTTGGGTAATTATTTTACTTTTCTTGTTGACAATATATTCACTACTTTCATGGAAGTAAATGGATATTATTTTATCTGAAGTCTGAACTGGTTTCAGAAAGAACTACTTTGTAATTCTGAGAGTGCAGGCGCCAGCCTACAGGATGTCAACAACAACCACACCAAATCAGAATCAGTCGTTCGGCCAGCAGCTTTCATAGAGTAAGATGAAATGTGGATTGAGAGATCTGGCATCTGTATTTGGATGATCTTGTGTGAGAATTGACGATTTTGTCAAATGTACATCTATTGAGTAAATTAAAAGTGTCCAAGTTTTTCCAATATTTAATGTTGTCTTTTTGAACAGGATAATATATACTATTTACTTTTCACTGATCATATTTCTAAACTTTTACTGTTTCTGAAACTGGTAAGCACAAACTACCAACAGAAACAGGCCGATGGGAAATTATATCACCAGAACAAAAGATATGAATATTGTGTGACTGCCAAGTAATTGGTGACGAGTTCCATTATGTATTCAACTGTAATTCTTCTTTAACCTTACGCGCTGAATGAGTTAATGAATACTACACACACTGGCTAAACATGAGTAGATATCGTAAACTGTTCACAACTGGTAAAGTAGGTACTTTAAAAAAACAACTCTCAAAGGTCCTCAGACATTTGAATGCTATACTGTGACGTACATGTATGCTACAATATATGTCATCAAGGCTGTACATCTATTACTGTAGTTTTTGTTGTTGTCGAGTAATGAGAGAGAGAGAGAGAGAGAGAGAGAGAGAGAGAGAGAGAGAGAGAGAGAGAGAGAGAGAGAGAGAGAAAAATAATATAAAAAAAGTCCCTGGGAAAACATTTGCTTTTCGCGTAACCCCAGACCACGAGTGCGCCTGCGCCGGATAAAGACGGATTTTCGTCGGGGAGCACCCGACGCGGGAGCGGCCGGCGAGGGAGCACCCGACTCGGCTTGGGTCCAATCACTCGGACGAGCGCCCGTCCGACCGCTAGGAACCTCGCCAAGTCGGCTTAGGTCAAGCTGAAAGCGAATGAGTTCAAATTTGACGGCACGTCGGCATTATCAGGCGAAAAGATGACTGTTTAGCTTAAATTCTTCAAAATAATATTTCATACTGGTAAGACACCAGAAGAAGGGTTGGTTAAATGGGGTGAAATTAAGCCAATTGATAAGAAAGGTAAGCCTTTGTTACCAAACAACTACAAACCACTTCCATTAACACTTGTAAGATGCTTGGGTAATTATTTTACTTTTCTTGTTGACAATATATTCACTACTTTCATGGAAGTAAATGAATATTATTTTATCTGAAGTCTGAACTGGTTTCAGAAAGAACTACTTTGTAATTCTGAGAGTGCAGGCGCCAGCCTACAGGATGTCAACAACAACCACACCAAATCAGAATCAGTCGTTCGGCCAGCAGCTTTCATAGAGTAAGATGAAATGTGGATTGAGAGATCTGGCAGCTGTATTTGGATGATCTTGTGTGAGAATTGACGATTTTGTCAAATGTACATCTATTGAGTAAATTAAAAGTGTCCAAGTTTTTCCAATATTTAATGTTGTCTTTTTGAACAGGATGATATATACTATTTACTTTTCACTGATCATATTTCTAAACTTTTACTGTTTCTGAAACTGGTAAGCACAAACTACCAACAGAAACAGGCCGATGGGAAATTATATCACCAGAACAAAAGATATGAATATTGTGTGACTGCCAAGTAATTGGTGACGAGTTCCATTATGTATTCAACTGTAATTCTTCTTTAACCTTACGCGCTGAATGAGTTAATGAATACTACACACACTGGCTAAACATGAGTAGATATCGTAAACTGTTCACAACTGGTAAAGTAGGTACTTTTAAAAAACAACTCTCAAAGGTCCTCAGACATTTGAATGCTATACTGTGACGTACATGTATGCTACAATATATGTCATCAAGGCTGTACATCTATTACTGTAGTTTTTGTTGTTGAACAACTCATGTACCACCGATGGTTGTTGTCGAGTAATAAGAGAGAGAGAGAGAGAGAGAGAGAGAGAGAGAAATAATATAAAAAAAGTCCCTGGGAATACGTTTGCTTTTCGCGTAGCCCCAGACCACGAGTGCGCCTGCGCCGGACAAAGACGGATTTTCGTCGGGGAGCACCCGACGCGGGAGCGGCCGGCGAGGGAGCACCCGACTCGGCTTTGGTCCAATCACTCGGACGAGCGCCCGTCCGACCGCTAGGAACCTCGCCAAGTCACTACAAACTCATACTAATTTTGGCCTTTAATACACGCGTATACAGCGTACAGTTCACTGTAGATACACAAGGAGACTCGCATGATCATCAACAGTGTATTTTTGTAGGCCTTTGGTCCAGACTGGGGGGAAATCAAATCGTGTCACCAAGAGAAGGATCAAACAGGATGACATCACCTGACTGAAAGAAAGTCATTCAGCAAACTATTTACTTTGAACTCATGAACAAGAAGCTCCGATTGGAGTTGGATGGCTTGATGTACCAAGAATGAAGAAGACATCCTCATATTTGAAATGTTCCAGTTGTTCATTAACAAAATGCAATTAGTTTGATATGTGTGCTACACAGTGTTGTGTTGTGTGTTGTATCGTTCCAGTTGGACAAACGGGAGATAACTAACAATGTCAGTTCTAATAAACTGTTATCTATCTTCTATATATATTTACAATACAAATAACTTTGGTTTATTGCCGTGTGTGCTGTAAATAACGGTGATTTGGTGCGATAAGCCATCAGTTATCACACGATTTCGACGGAATTTATGTAAACCATATTAAAATATACTGAACCAAATATAAAACTTCACAATCCTAAAATTTTAACATTTTGACATGTTATCATTGTGGGCCCTTATTGTGTATTTAAACAGTAATGACCACGTATTGTCTTCCGATAACACCCGTTTTTGTGCAGGTGAATCGATCAAAATCATGTGCACAGCACTATAGTGGCAAAAGTGTATTTTCACGTGCAACCGGTCACGTGGCCATAATACCGCACGTGTTTTCAGCCATACTTGTTAGCAGTCATTAACAAACAAAAAAAACACAAGAAAACAAAAGTCTTTACGGCCATTTCTCATGCCACGCCTTTCAAATGTACAACGTGAACGTGCCATCGGCATGTTGCAGACGGGAACGTCCGTAGCTGAAGTCGCAAGGACGATGGGTTGCAGTCAACGGACTGTTTATGATTTACAGACGCGTCTACTGCAAACGGGTACACCGCCAGGTCGATCACGTGTGACGTCACATGCAGAGGATTGTCAGATTGTCTTACGTCACCTCCGTAACCGATTTTTGACGGCTACATCAACCAGAAATGAACTGTTTAGGGGTAGACTGAGTGCGCAAACTGTTCGAAACCGTCTGAGAACTGCTCACCTTCAAGCACGACGGCCATACTGCGGGCCGATTCTGACTTAAATTACACAGACGCCAACGTCAATTGTGGGCACAGAGACACTTACGATGGACTTAGAGGAATTGGAATCAAGTCGTCTTCAGTGATGAATCCCGATTTAATCTTCGATTTGCTGATGGTAGGGCGAGGATGTGGAGGCGCCGTCATGAACGTTACGCCCAGTGTTGTGTACAGGAAGTACCATCACCTGGCCATCACCTCACTTTGAAGGAAGACGTGTATGCTCCGTGCACAGGTTTTAGTGACATTTTATTTGTTATTATATAAATAAGAATTTATTTAACGCACCTTGGCTGTCACACACTGCTTGAACGTTGATCAAATGGTAGCCTTTCCTATTGATTCCGGGGTAGAATAGGTCAGTAACCCATGCTTGCTGTAAAAAGCGACTATGCTTGTCGTAAAAGGCGACTAACGGGATCGGGTGGTCAGGCTCGCTGACTCGGTTGATGCATGTCATCGATCCCAATTGCGTGGATCCATGCTCATGATGTCAATCACTCGATTATTTACAGATCGCCGTCATATAGCTGGAATATTGCTGAGTGCGGCGTTAGACAACCAACCAACCGAACCAACCTTTCCTATTGACAAAGGCAAGTTCGTTGTCCGATGGTGTCTGTATTCTTACATGTGTCCCATCGATACATCCGAGGACTCCAGGAAATCGATATACATTGTAGAATTCCTTTCTTATGTCGCCTATATCCCTCTCGGGCGGCCAGGTAATAACAAACCTGGGCTCAAGAGACGCGATGGCAAGGGAAACCTTCCTAGCAACTCGTGAGGCCGTTGATTTGTATTGTGTCGCCAGTGATTTGCAGGAAACTTCCACTTGCAAAGAAGCGCAGGGTTACCAGATCCTGATAAAATGATTATAAAGAGGCTTATGATAGGTTTGACCAAATTTTCAAATATTTCCATAACACATATATCTATTTTGTCATTTATTCTGCTGCGTTTCATTATGTCTCAGTAAGTAAAGTGTCACTGATTGATATAAGATGTGGATATTTTGATAATTAAAAGGTTCTTTTGGCCGGAACCGAACACTCAAAATTTTTCTCTTCAGTCTGCCCGAAACATTTAGTTTAAGTCATTAGAGTAACTCCCCTTTATGAAACTGATCATTGCTGTTAGTGAGCAGACCCACGTAGAACTGCGTATCATGGGCTACCTTTAGCATACAGTACCACAAACTTTCCAAACACGTGACAATACCCTATGACGTAATTTGTAGTATTTTGTAGACTGGTTCCCGGATCCTCCGCTTGGTGTCGCTGGACTTGTTCCGCTTTCTAATCAAAGGACCGGTATTGCCCACCATGAAACATCGTCTGCTACAACAAGATGGCGGCATTCAAAATGCATTGGGCGAATCTAGTGAGCTCTGGAAAATTGTAGTTTTCCCAGTAATAGAGGTGAGTATTGGTACCAGCGTAACGGCTATGGGATGTCAATGTATTCTTTGACTAATTTCGTGCAAATATTGACACGACAGTGTTATTGTTTTAATTGGAGGAAGATGAATCTCTTATGAATTTATCTTCTGAACAGATTATCATGTCGCAGGAACGAACGGGAACCTGTCTAAGTATTTTGTTGCCAGTCACACCGGCGAAACAATGCCCTGCGGCGGGGCATTTTATAGCCAGCGCTGGTTTTCGCGAAAGCACTTTTATTTTTCATATATTTTTTATTTCGTTTTTCTCCTAATTTAAGGGGCTAAAAGGGTTATAAATGGGAACTAATATACATCTATTATTTTTTCGGTGCATTAATTTTCATTATTGTGCACAAGATTGTAGTTTATTAGGGATAATATATCGGCGCTGAACATATCAAAATATCGCTAGTTTTAGGGTAGGTGACCCCGTACTCTATGCTTAGACCTTGGATCCCCTTTACGATCAATCACCCCTTTTCGATCATTAGGGTTAGGTACCCGTTTAGTGGCTATATGATTACCCGAATTCTGTCCTTAGCCCTTGGATCCCCTTTTCGATCAATCATCCCTTTCTCGATCATTAGGGTTCGGTAAATGTACCCGTTTAGTTTCTATTATAAATATTATAGCGGCTCCTAATATTCTTCACACAAAAACATCGAGTAAAAAGAATGAATGGTTTTGTGTCGAATACTTTGGCTACTGGAAACTGTCCTGGAACATTCACACAAGCCACTTTCACCGGCAACATATTTTCAGTACTGATTCAAAAGCGAACTCACCGTTGTGTTGTCACTAGCCATGCACATGCCTCCCTCGTTCCTTACTGTTATCCACATCATCCTTACAGTGATCCCTACCACACTTTCACACTGTCACAAAATCCACCCGACGAATTATTAAATAACACGTCATTCATGCGTACTCGCGAGTCGACGTCTGGACCCGTATTTATAAAAACTCTTAGAGTTGGAAATTTACTCCTAACTGCCAAAACTCCTAAAAGTTCACTCATAACTCCTTAAAGTTACTCCTATCTTTAGGAGTGGTCATTGGCACTCTTATCTACTCAGGTAAACTCTTAGAGTTCCAATATGGCCGCCGCCGTGCAGTTGCGACATCGTAGAAACCGTATATTTCGAGCTCGAAAAGATGTGTTAAATGACCTTACTGATTATGAACTTATTGAAAGATACAGACTCAATCGTGCCGGCATAAATTTTGTGACAAATCTTGTAAGGAATCAGTTGCAAACCCCTACGAAATGAAATATGTCGCTAGACGCCGAACTGAAAGTAATCATTACTTTGCGATACTTGGCGACAGGTAAGATGCAGCTTTACAATGGCGACGATCTGGGGATAAGTCAACCAACTGTCAGTCGTGTCATAAATCAGACTTTAAATGCACTCGTGACTCCGGCCATCTTACATCGCTTCATTTCTATGCCCTCCAATGCGGCCGACCTCAATCGAACGCAGGTGCAATTTCAAGCAATTGGTGGATTTCCGGGTGTGATCGGAGTAATTGATGGGACACACGTTAGGATTTATAGCTCCACATGTAAATGAGCCAGAATTTGTTTGTCGCAAGAGATTTCATAGCATTAACGTTCAAGTCGTCATGGACGCGAATTACAAAATACTAAACATCGTGGCAAAGTGGCCTGGGTCAGTACATGATTCCAGGATTTAGAATAATTCCAATTTGAGACATGCGCTTCTGAATAATTAGTTTCCGCACGGTTGTCACCTGCTCGGGGACAGCGGTTATCCCTGCCGGCTACATCTATTAACGCCATACCTGCGGCCTCAACCCGGACAACAAACAAATTACAACAGGTAAAAAAATCAAAACCGAAGGATATCGTCACCGAAGGAATGCCGGGAACACAAATGAGAGTAGTGTCCCCTTATGACTTTAATTATTTTACAGACGTTTCACATCTTTGATGGACTTGATATCAAGTATTTAGGCCCTAGTTTTCAAATCATTTTGGGATTAATTAAGCTGACTAATGATACGGAAAGTAAGTGCTTAACATTTAAATATTACATAAGAAGATTGGAGTCATTATCAATATTCCATCTTTTCTAATTGCAACATCTAATTTATATATAAATATGTATTTAACCAAGGGAGTTAATGCACCTGTCATTAATTTGAGCATGAAGAAGTGAACAACAGCAACAACTTGTGCTGTTTATCACTAGGTTACTAATACACTGAACATATTCAGTAATGAATAGGCATATTGAGGGTTTCTATACAACCAATTATTTTCTAAATATGCTATTATTCCTATGAATTAATTAATTGGTTAAAGCAGTTACTTCATAAGAATTCCTACCATTTATATCATATATGATTTGCATGGTAAACTTATATATTTTTTCAATGTTCAAGATCACACAAGATCACAAGAAGTTTAGTGGAGCGTGGAATAGGACAAATGAAGAGACGGTTTCATGTACTGCACAGTGAGGTCCGCTTGGAACCGATAAAAGTCTGCAAAGTTATTGTGGTGAGAAATTATTATTTCCCCATTTTAATTTCATTTTTCATTTTCTGTTCTTTTAATTATTTTAGTCATGTACTTATACTGATAGATAAACCTTTAAGGTCATTCATTGTTTGTTCATGATTTTGACATTGGTATATGAAATGTTATTCAATGTAAAATTTTCTTACATGTCTTTTTTAAACAGGCTTGTGCAATCTTGCACAATATTTATAAGAATTTGAATGTCCCAATGAATGCTGGTGATGGAGGAGGTAATAACAATGGTGGCAATATTCACCAAGGTCCAGTAGCAGCTGATGGAATTAGATACCGCCAACAAATCACGTGCACCCAACAGTACTTTTAGGTTAGTGTAAAGTATCCATGATCATTATAAAATTTTGATTTTAAGGTTTTTAAATATATTATCTTGATATTCATATAAAGACATAAAGTAACAATTAATTCATCTCAACATTTCATGTTGAATTACAGCCCAAATCTGCAAGATCGCACGCACTTCGTGTTGAACTACAGGTAAATGTTTGATAATTAACACGTCGTCACTAGAAACTCAGAAAGTTTGAAATTAACATATAATTATAGCGCCACATCGGGCAGATTTACAGCGGCAATCTTTAGAATGAATGATACGCAGTTCTGCGTGGGTCATCTCACTGTTCTGTGTTGGTAAAGTCATATATGCAGCCTAATAATACCAACCTTGTACATATATTTCACAATTGAAAGAGATGTAAATGCATGGATCCCTTTCACTTCAATCCAGAAAGATATGTTTTCAACTTGGCGTTGTCAGCCATGATCAATAGCATAAGGGGGAGTTACTCTAATGACTTAAATTAAATTTGTCGTGCACACTGAAGAGAACAGTTTTGAGTGTTCGATTCCGGCCAAAAGAACCTTTTAATTAATTAAAGCATGCACATCTGATCTCAATCATTATCACTTAACTAACTGAGACATAATGAAAACGCAGCCAAATAAATAACAAAGTAGATATAAGTATTATGGAACTATTTGAAAATTTGTCAAACCTATCATTAGCTTCTTTATTATCATTTTATCAGGTTCTGGTTTGAAAAAAAGACACTGCTAAGTTTTGTTCGAGAATTTATTCTGCGTCGAAAAACAGGAAATTTCGCCGCTTTTTAGCGTACACCAATAAAAGTACTGTGCGACAATTTTTATTTATTTAGCTTTGTTTGTTTGTTGTTTAACGACGCACTCAGCAATAGCCCAGCTATATGACGGCGGTCTGTAAATAATCGAGTCTGGATCAGACAATCCAGTGATTAATATTATGAGCATCGATCCACTCAATTGGGATCGATGACATACATCAACCATGTCAGCGAGCCTGACCACCCAATCCCGTTAGTCGCCTTTTCGAGTTCCCCACCCTGGTCGTAATGCTGGCACATATAGAGCTGCACAGGGAGTCCACGAGCTTCATGAGGTGCTTGAGAACCAACCCATGAGCCACAAGGTGGGACACTCCAGGGGTGAGCAGGAAACTTAGGGACTCGGCAGTGGTCTGGACCACAAACCCATAGTGGACACTGATTCCCGCTTTGGTAGTTGCCACATAGATATGTCAACTTGCCTACATATATGTTCATGGAACGTTCAAGGACTGCTAACAAAAATAAATGATACTAATTTTAAAAGTTTTCTTGAAGGGTTCGATATATTTTGCCTAATTGAAACAATGGTGTACAACGTTGATAAAATCCGTTATCTGTTTAATGATTATATCTGTCTCCCTGTCCCAGCAAAACGTATAAGTACATTTGGTAGATTTTCTGGTGGCGTAGCACTGTACATAAGAAAGACATATGCTCACTACTTCAAGAGAATTCACCCAGAATGGGAAAACTGTGTGTTTGTAAGCTTATTAGGCTGTAGAGAACCAGTTATTTTAGGAGGAATATATATACTGCCAGAAAATTCCCCATTGTATGAAAATCCTAAAGGTAATGGTATTGAAGAGCTTGATGATAAAATAGCTGCCATTAAGTCCGAACATGATAGTGACATAGACCTACTCCTATTTGGGGATTTGAACGCTCGAGTTGCACAGCAGGATGATTTTATTATTGAAAGTGAAGAAGATGTAGATTTGCTGAATCTAGGGGAAATGTATAGCTCTGATGTATTCTGTATGCCTAGAACTTCTCAGGATGAAAAAATAAATAAGTTTGGTTTATCACTTCTTTACATCTGTAAACTTTGGGGTATCCATATAGTTAATGGAAGAAAGCTTGGGGACAGTGAGGGGTGTTTTACGTTTATCGGCTTTAATGGAATGAGCTTGATAGATTATTTTATAGCATCAACTACTATATTTGATCATATTACCAACATGTTTGTGCATAGTCGTACAGAGAGTGATCACTTACCAATATCATGCCATTTTAGTTATTGTCCAAATCCAATCCCTCAGTATCCCAAAGATAACGTACATACAACAAGTATCCCAAGATATATTTGGGAAGAAGGTGGAAAACAACAATTTAACGCCAATTTCTCTTCGGATAAAGTACAATCAATTATACAGAAATTCTCTAACTTAGTAAATGAGAACATAGATGAAGCTGCAGATGAATTAACAAATCTATTTTATGTTGCAGGATCTCATTTTGAGAAAGTAAGGAAAGTACAATCAGATGCATTTCAGGTTCATAATCAACCTCAGTGGTTCGATAATGAATGTAATGTATTAAAGAAGTTGAAATACAACCGTTTGCACCTTCTTCGAACAACAAAAAGTCCCCTAAATTTGAGGTTGTACCTTGAGTCTAAAAGAAATTTTAGAAAATTATGTCATGAAAAACAAGAGTGTTTTAAGCACAAAACGATTGAGTCCATAAATTCCGCCCTACTAAATAAAAACTGCCAAACTTTCTGGAGTAGTGTTAAACGTTTATTACAGTACCGCAGTCGAAAATCTGGGGTGCCACCGTCTGTATGGGTTACTTACTTTCATGAACTTTTAAATCCTGAACAAGTTTCTGATAATGAGTTTGATAAATCTGTGGCAGATTTTATCAGACATCATGATCCTCTGAATTGTGAGAAATGTAACGATACTGAGGTGCTTTCAGATATGATAACAGATGAGGAAATAAAACAAGTATTGAAAACTTTAAAATTAGGTAAGGCGCCTGGATCGGATGGAATACCACCCGAGTTTTATAAATATTGCATGAATATCGTCCCATACTTAAATATACTTTTCAATGCCATTTTAAAGACAGGGACTTTCCCTTGTGCCTGGAATATTGGCCTTATAATTCCTTTGTATAAATCTGGTGAGTCAACAAATCCTAACAATTATAGAGGAATATCCCTCTTAAATATAATGGGTAAAATATTTACTTCTGTTGTTGAACATAGACTTAGATACTGGGCTGAAATCAATGAGATGTTATCGGAATCCCAAGCTGGTTTTAGAGAGGATCATTCAACAACTGATAATATTTTTGTTTTGCAGGCGTTGTGTCAAAAGTATTTAAGAAAACCAAAACATCGCTTTTATGCCGCCTTTATAGATTTTAGAAAGGCGTTCGATTTTGTTGATAGAAAGAAACTATTGTTTGTACTTCTCCAAAAAGGCGTTCATGGTAAAATGTATAAAGTTATTGAAAATATGTATAAAAATGTTTGTGCATGTGTGAAGATAAGTAATAGCAGATCGGATGTTTTTAACACCTCTTGTGGTGTAAGACAGGGCTGTATGTTGAGCCCATTATTGTTTATCCTCTTTATTAATCAATTAGTGTCTGAAATTGAGGCAAGTGAATGCCGGGGCATTTTTGTAAATGAAGTTATTGAAACAATTAAGCTGCTGCTCTTTGCAGATGATGTTGTCCTACTTGCAGACTCTGTGATAGAATTGCAAAGAAAATTAGATATATTAGAATTATTTTGCAATAAATGGGCAATGGAGGTAAATATGGAAAAATCAAATATTATTGTTTTCAGAAACGGGGGGTATCTAAAAAAAGTGGAAAAATGGTTTTATAAATCTATGGAAATGCAAGCAACTTCACATTATAAATACCTGGGCATTATATTTTCTTCCAGGTTAATCTGGTCTAAAGCTTGTGAGACTATTTCATTACAAGCTAGAAAGTCATGTTTTCCGTTATTTCAACTTATGAAAACTTATCCAGATATATCTTTGAAGACAATTGTTGCTTTGTTTGATTCAAAAATTGCACCCATTCTATATTATGGCAGTGAAATTTGGGGATATACATACAGAGGATCTATAGAAAGAGTACAAAGTTTATATTTTAAAAGATTTTTGAAACTGGGAAAACAAGCGTCTTCAAGTGCCGTTTTGGGCGAAGTTGGCCGTTATAACCTATGTATAAATTATTTTAGCAGGTGTCTAAAATATTGGTGTAGACTTATTCGTATGAATCCGAAGCGTTACCCCTATGCCTGTTATAAAATGTTACAGTCACACGATGCGATTGGGGCTTTGAACTGGGTTTCACATGTCAGGATGTTGTTATTTCAAACAGGTTTTGGTTATGTCTGGATTGCTCAGGATTGTGGAAACACGAAGGGTTTCATAACTATGTTTAAACAGAGATGTGTAGATATGGAGATACAAAAATGGTTTCAAAAGATTACCAGCTCACATTTCCTGTCACATTATAATTCATACAAGTCATTACTAGCGCCAGAGATGTATATCACATCGGGTGTTTTAGATAAAGACTTGATCTGTGTATTAGCTAAGTTCCGCACTCTTTCGCATAGTTTGAAAATACAAAAACTGCGTTATAGTAAAAATAATGCGAAAACAAATGTTGATCAGCTGATGCTATACTGTGACCAGTGCGATGAATTAGTTGTAGAGGACGAGTACCATTTTGTACTACTCTGTTCATACTATAAGCAAAGTAGAAACACATTTATTCCACAGTATTACCATAAACATCCTTCTCGTCAAAAATTAATTGAACTAATGTCCTCTACAACACATTCAACAATCAAAGGTCTTGCTTTGTACCTAAAGAGAAATTTGAAAAACACAAGAAACAAACAAACATAATTATGTAGTATGTATTACGTCACATATTATGGAAACATTGTAAATCAACTGTGTGAGATCCACAAATAAGTTAGATATAAATGTATTGTACTCTGGGCCACGAGGCCTCCAATACTGAAATAAAGAATCTTGAATCTTGAATCTAGTCGCCTTTTACGACAAGCAGTCACCTTTTACGGCAAGCATGGGTTGCTGAAGACCTATTCTACCCCGGAATCTTCACGGGTCTATTTATTTAGCAGCTATACAGAAACTGTGAGTGATTAAAATACTGCCTAATATTTGAACAGCACAAATATATATCAAATGGAGTTATATGAGTATTTATAACAACATAAATTCAATGCACAAAATAGCCTGCCGTAAATGACGAAAATTGATTTACCTCTATGACGTCAAAAGGCGACAGAGAGGTTACACGCGTTCAAAGGAAAGGGGGCATAACTCCGCTATACTAAGCACTAGTTTATTGTAACTGGTGAGAATTAGCTGTGGGTAAGGACATTGTATTTTCGTGGTGTTTTGTTCACGAGGAACCAAACTATTCCAACACAAATATCGATATTGAAACTGAATACGTTTAGGCATAAAAACCCATCAGAAATGATGAAATTGTTCTTCAAAAAAAATGAGTGATTGATAGTGATAAATTAGTCCTTAGATTCCAACATTCTCCTGGTTGTGCAAGTGTAATTTGACTAATGTTGCACCAATATAATTGGATCACTATATATATAGCAGTATCATCATATGTAATTACTAAGAAAATGACACAATTCTATTTGACATCAAGGCTGCTTGTATGTCTTTGATAACGTCGGAGAAAGACGACACTGGTATTTTGATTGATATACCTCTCCCCTAATTTTCGTTCATGGTATGGAAAAAGTCCATGTGTAAAACGGAATTTGAGGCTTTTTTGACACAACATAAAAAGACTGCGTTTACCATGTAAATAATGTGTTGAATAGATAAACAATTCGATAATGTACAGTGCACCTTAATTGGACGAAACACGCACCTTTTTGGCATCAATTTTACGTAATCAAGTACTCAAAAAATTTAAAAAATATTTCCAACCCAACAAAATTATTTTTCAGTATTTGACATGTATTTGTTCATTATTATGTAATTATTTCTCACCATCCTGTCTCAAAATTATACCATAAAAGATGCCAAGAAAGCTCTCTTGGTATAAATTATCAGGATAATCGTATAAGGATAATCGTCCACCAACGGGATACTTGCCACGAGTTTTATTTTAAAACTTTTTAAATTCTTGGAGAAGTAAAGTAAACAGTTTAATATCCTGTGGTCACAATATTTGATATAGGATGAACCCATTGATTATATAATGCAAAACTAGAGGAGTCGTTTGTGACTAACGCGCAGGCCCTGGCGAATCGTTAGATATCACTATTCTGTATATCAAACGGCATAAAAAAATCCAAGACAAAGGCAACTCTTCTAGAAATGTGTGCATATATTTTAACGAAAAATAATATCAATTTTTTAAAGTTATATCTTCAGTTTAGTTATACGGCTATTCGTGGACACTGTTTATATGAACTTATAATATTGACTATTACACTCTCTATAAATACATACATATTGCAGTTGCATTTACATTTCATCTAGTATCACTTGTCCAAAATAAAGAAATATCGTATACGATACTATAAAAGTATCAATTTCATATGTAAAAATTGTTCAAACAAACAGTATATTATTAAAGGTTCATACAAGTTGTGGCCTATATCTACTTATGATACCATATTGAACATTGATTAATATCCAAAGTGAAATTAAATGTGTGAAAAAATGTACACAAGACATGCACGATCTACATCATACTTGAAACTGTAAATATAGTCAGTTAAGCAGTGGTGAAAAACAAGATTTTCGTTCCCACATTTTCCTGTATACCTTAAACCTTTTCGCATAAAGGGGGTATCTGTGGTGGGGGGTGGGGTAACATTGTATACAATATCTCAGCCCCTATGTAATATATTTTCATTTTGTTTTTTGTATAGGATATGCTTGTCGTAAAAGGCGACTAACGGGATCGTGTGGTCAGGCTCGCTGACTTGGTTTATACATGTCATCGATCCCAATTGCATGGATCACAGGAGTCCGTATCTAAAAAAAACGCCCTCATGCATATTCATGACCATCTCCACACGCGAGCCCGAAGGAGATATGTGTGGAGATGGTCATGAATATGCATGAGGGTGTTTATTTTTAGATACGGACTCCTGTGCATGGATCGATGTTCATGATGTCAATCACTGGATTGTCTGGTCCAGACTAGATTATTATACAGACCGCCATCATATAGCTGGAATATTGCTGAGTGCGGCGTTAACAACAAACAAACAAACAAACAAACCGGTGGACGTATAACGTGATTTTGTAAACACTATCCAATATGGCTGACACAAAACGACTGAGCAACTCATTTCATTTAGTGCTTCTCACTAAATGGGTTTATTGAAACCATAATGCACCTCTTTGTTTACCCCCGTTACATCATTTCCGCTTACAATCTCCCGCCACTTACGTCATAATTCTACTTCCTATGACGTCATCCAACTTTCTCTTGCGTCATCACCATCGTCCGTTCGTTCTGTCAAAATTTTCTGTACTCAGTTTCGTACAGCATTCTCAACTTTTGGCTCCCACCCAACCGACCTTGCCACATTCATATTCTCTCTAATCAATCTTGTATATATATATATATATATACATATATATATATATGGCTAAGGGCAAACTATGTGTATTGCTTATTTATTCAATAAACGTTATAGGTGGACGTGGTTCTTGTTGGCTACAAATGTAATCATCAAAATTATCAGGTCCTTGCTCTTCAGCGGGAATCTGTTCAGTCCCTCTGCTTCACAGGGGATGGGAAACTTTACTGGCTTTAGGCTTAACTTAATTCATGTCTGCTTTTCAGCAGAAATTTAGTATTGTGCTGCTGGCAACATAGTTGCCCATTGCTGCTGCTGCTTGCTGGTAACTCAAGTTGCCAAATATAAGTCATTATAATAATAACTTAGGGCAGCCCAGAAGTCCTGCCACACCTATGACCTTGAACCCAACATATGCCTTTTTTATTTCTCTTGCCTTGTCAACTTTGACAACGATGAAAGAAATGGTAGAACGACGAAATCTTTGACAAGGCAGGTTACTTTGCATGGGGTGTTTCAATAAAGGTGAAAAGCCCCAGTGGCAACAAACGGCAGGAATATCAAAACTTGAATAATAGGTGGGAGACTGGGAACGCTGAGTGGGGTAGAATCTATGCCAGTTCATCACCGGTTAGACCAACGATGAAAGAAATGGTAGAACGACGAAATCTGTATCTCTCAAAGAGATCTTCGTCGTTGTACAGATCAAGAGGATTGAATCGGTCTCGAAATGTCCGATGAATTGCTTTTTAACCCTTAGGCGACGCATGAGGCGAAAAACCTCCGCCGACCCGTGAAGATTCCGGGGTTAAATAGGTCTTCGGCAAGCATGGGTTGCTGATCACTGGATTGTCTGGTCCAGACTCGATTATTTACAGACCGCCGTCATACAACTGGAATATTGCTCAGTGAATATTCCAACAATATGACGGCGGTCTGTAATTAATCGAGTGATTGACATCATGAACATTTATCAACAAAGTCAGCGAGCCTGAACACCCGATCCCGTTAGTTGCCTTTTACGGCAAGCATGGTTTGCTGAAGACCTATTCTACCCCGGATCTTCACGGGTCCTATTCATTTGGAGCTACGTGGCTTCATCATTCAATCAATAGGCCTAGATGTACGTATCTTTTTTGACATATTGATCTATCATCAATTCATTTCGGTTTGTTGTGTCGCACTCGGCAATATTCGAGCTATATAACGGCAGTCTGTAAATAATTGAATATCGACCAGACAATCCAGTGATTGTCCTAAGCATCGAGCCACGCAGTTGGAATACGATGACATGCATCAATTTGTGGTTAGAATAGGTCTTCAGCAACCCATGCTTGTCGTAAAAGGTGACTAATGGGATCGGGTGGTCAGGCTCGCTGACTTGGTTGATGCATGTCATCGATCCCAACTGCGAGAAGATTCCGGGGTAGAATAGGTCTTCAGCAACCCATGCTTGCCGTAAAAGGCGACTAACCGGATCGGGTGTTAAGGCTCGCTGACCTGGTTGATACATGTCATCGATCCCAATTCCGTGGATCGATGCTCATGATGTCAATCACTGGATTGTCTGGTCCAGACTCGATTATTAACAGACCGCCGGCTGCAATATTTGCAGAGTGCGGCGCTAAACAACAAACCAACCAACCACCCGATCCCGTTAGTCGACTCTTACGATAAGCTTAGTCGCCTTTTTCGGCAAGACTATAGACAGAAGCTATACATCATATACTTTTAATATATTTCCTCACGTTTAAGACCCTGGGGTAGAATATAGGTCTTTAGCAACCCATGCTAGCCGTAAAAGGTGACTATACTTGTCGTAAGCGGCGACTAACGGGATCGGGTGGTCAGGCTCGCTGAGTTGGTTAATGCATGTCATCGATCCAAATTACGTGAATCAATGATCATGATATTAGTAACTGGATTGTCTGGTCCAGACCGCCGTCATGTAGCTGGAATATTGCTGAGTGCGGCGTTCAACAACAAAAAACAACCAACCAACCAACCTCACGTTTAAGATGTTACCCCAATATGTAATCTGGAGGGGGGCCTCCCTTTAAAGGGGAAGTGTACACGCAAAAATCACTTTCTTTCTTTTTCTAACAAAACGCAATTTTAGAATTCGTTAGTATCTGTGTTTGAAAATATACTCATTTTTTTTCACAGTGAAAGTAGGAAGCTCACAATAGTGTGAAAGTGATATGCCGTTATGAGGCCTTCGTTTTACGAGCGAAATAGGCCTGAGTTATCCCCCTTAGATTATGACGTAATTGGTGCCAATTCAACTGGGTCCCTGTCTATTCTCAACGCAAAAGATATCAAGGACCAGTTTGCGGTAAAACAACATGGTCTACGACACACTCCGGCGCAGTGGTGACTCAGCATAACACAATTCTGGCTGGCATCTAATATGCTAGAATCACAAAACTGTACCTACACCACGTGAAGCGGCTCTAACAAAGCATGATGACGTCATAATGTTTATCAATTGGCACCAATGACGTCATATTGCAAGGGGCATAAGCCATGGTGTTTTTGTTATGGAAATAGAACACTTGGTAAATGTGAAAAATATAAATCGTTTTAGTGCAATAAATATGTTAATTAAATATGATGTTTTTATATTTTTGTCTATGACACTTCTATGTTAACACTTTTAATGTGGAAAAAGTACAAGAAAAAATGGTTCATTTCCGTGTGAACTTGCCCTTTAAGGAAACTTGAATCTAGGCTTCCCTCGTCACTCGCTACAAAGCGGCTTGCCGTTGATGACTTTGACCTTTCAATCAATCCCCTCATTTGAATCTGTTTTTACTTTTGTTTGTTTGTTTGTTGTTTAATGCCGCACTCAGCAATATTCAAGCGATATGACAGCGCTCTGTAAAATAATCGAGTCTGGACCAGACAATCCAGTGATTGACCTCATGTCATCGATCCACGCAATTGGGATCGATGACATGCATCGACCAAGTCAGCGAGTCTGACCACCCGATCCCGTTAGTCGCCTTTTACGACAAGCATAGTCACCTTTTACGGCAAGTATGGGTTGCTGAAGACCTATTCTACCCCGGAATCTTCACGGGTCTCAGCAGTTAGGACTTAGATCAAATTTTGTCTTAGACTTAAGATATTTTCATAGATTGAGCTTCGTGATCCCCGGTTTAAGACAAAATTTGTAAAGGTAATGTAACAGGAGTGAACCCCCTTCGCCGAGGCCATAGCTAAGAACTGGTCGGAGAACTTTTAGGTCCGTCAGCCTGTTCGATCAACCTCTAGTCGTTAGTCAACCTTCTTCCATACTGCATGTATCTCTCTCGGCTGTCCCTGGTTGCCTCCAGTAGCATCCCCTGGACTACAACCTTACTCCCTATCAAGTAAAAATATATCGAGACTAAAACGGCAAATCCATCTGTCAATCCCGGGTCAATGTTCAGTTCCCTTGTGGTTGGTTCAGAAACAGCTGGTGTTCTGGTCCCCGCCCTTCCTCTCAGTTGTCTTGGCATCTGTCAGTGGTTTGGTTTGATTGTTGTTTATTAAACGCCTCACTCAGCAATATGACGGCGGTCTGTAAATAATCGAGTCTGGACCTGACAATCCAGTGATTAATATCATGAGCATAGATCCATACAATTGGGATCGATTACATGCATCAAGCAAGTCAGCGAGCCTGACCACCCGATCCCGTTAGTCGCCTCTTACGACAAGCATATAATCTGTCAGTGAAACACATACAATTCAGGAGTCATGAACAAACACACAATTAGGGGTCCAAATCATGGCCACTTCAATTCTTTTTGATATAACATGAATTTTGTTTTACATTTGTGTGGTGGTTTTCTAACTGGAGGTGTTTCTCATTAATGCACAGTGAATTTCCACACAAATGAGAACACTCCACATTTAGGGGTAGAGATATGGTATTATGGTGAATCATATATGCCAAACGATGAACAAGGACTTGTTTAAATTTTAACCCTCCTGGCATCTTTATGTTCATCCTTCCATACTCTTTATTTAGCTTTCCGGATCTAGCAACCTTCCTAAAGAAACACCCATTCTTGTTCTCTGAACGTTTGTGCAATTAAACGTTTACTTGTGTAGAATAGGTCTTCAGCAACCCATGCTTGCAGTAAAAGGCGACTACAGAGGCGACTTACTGTATGGGGTGGCTCGCTGACTTGATTGATGCATGTCGTCGTATCCCAATTGCGTGGATCGATGCTCATGGTTGGTTGGTTGGTTTGTTGTTTAGTTCCGCTCACAGCAATAGTTCAGCTATATGACCGCAGTCACAAATTAGATTCAATTCACCATCAGGGACTAAGACTATGTCTTGGCGCATTTCGAACGTCTCCTTATATGTAGAAGCTGGTGAACCATCGTTGAAGCAACGGCGTATCAAATTATCGCTTCAATACATTACAAAAGTACGTTCTAACCCGTTAAACCCTGCATATACCTGTATATTTCATTCGGATTAAACCCCACTTCACAGCTGCCAATATTGATTTAGATAATATTTCTCCTTTCAGGCTTTTGTCTTCTCCTCCTTGGCAACTTATCAGACCGGAGGTGGAATTTACTCTTTCACAATTTAAAAAATCAGACACAAATCAATTGATATATCAGCAAGAATATATACAAGTCATAAATATGAATCCCACCGTTCCATTTTTATAGATGGATCCAAGGACGGTAGCACAGTCACCAGTGTGCTGTCATTGGATCAAAAACCGTATCATACAGCTATACCAGACCATAGCTCAATTTTCACCGCTGAAGCAAAAGCAATATTAACTGCTTTTTTTTAATATATCCAAAAACAGTCCAGTTGTAAACGGTTCATCATCTTTTCCGATTCACTTCTTGTCTACAGGCAATCAAATCTAACTCTTCACGTCATCCATTTATTTTAGATATTTTAGAACTATATAATGACCTTGCTACTGGCCAATACGACATCGTCTTTTGCTGGTTGCCAAGTCATGTTGGAATCATGAGTAACAACACTATGGCTGATGCTGCAGCAAAAGCAGCTATCAGCAAATCTGTGACACCACTTCTTCTACCATACAGTGACTATAAACCTGTTATTAGATGCTTTATCAAAGACCTAATTCAGAAGAAGTGGGACACTCAAGTGGGTATAAATAATTTACATGCAATAAAAGCAAATATTGGTTATACCTACTTGGGTTGTCAGTCCAGATTTGAAGAAGTCGTATTAAGACGATGTCGTTTTGGCCATTCTCGTTATACTAATGAATATTTGTTAAAAGGTGAGGATCCTCCATTCTGCTTCCCATGTGATGAGAGAATCACAGTCAAGTACGTCCTGCTTGACTGTATTGATTTTTCCATCACAATGGATAATTATTTCCAGGTTTCATCTAAGAAGTACTCATTTAATTATTGTTTTTTTAAAAGAAATTGAATTAATAGATAAATTTTGATCAGATGTATTGTAAAAAGTGTGTGATTTTAATTTGGTAGGATGATTATATAACTGTGATTGTTGGTGGCTGTGCCTTCAAGGGGGTTGAAGTAACGTAAAATAATTGTCCCCCTGAGAGGGGACATAAGTCCTATTTCTTTCATTCAAGATATTTTTAATTTTCCATGTTTGTAATCGTAGAATGCTTGGTTTGTTTTAATGATTTGGCTTAAACTTACTGACAATCACCAGTAGCAAGAGCTATGGTGTAAATCCTGCTGGGTTACCATGTAGGTAGCAGAAGCATCGTAAGTCCCCATGGTACCTAGTATGGTGACCTACCTTTGGTTATTGGTGATCTATAGCCCTTTTTTATTGTGTACTGTTATGAATTGTATTATGATATGCTAGTTTTGGATCTACATCTGTGTTAGTCTAGTGTTTTTACTGTCCTTTGTCGCCAGATTTTAATGTCTTTATTTATGTAATATTAATGTACAACTTGATTTAGTCACGATATGGCTGAAATATTGCCGATGTGACTATAAATCTTAACTAACTCACTCACTCACTATGAATAGACACCATGTGTACAACTATGATGTTAAGAACGCTTGAAACACACCTTTAAAAAATTCCAAATGCATGTAGTTAATCTATAGACTGACATCATGATACGATGACAATAAATTCATGACATATATCAACCAAGTCAGCGAGCGTACTCACCGGATCCCGTTAGTCGCCTTGTACGACAAGCATAGTCGCCTTTTACGGCTAGCATGAGTGGCTGAAGACCTATTCTACCCCGGATCTTCACGGGTCTTGATGTTTAAAGATATAGTGTCATGCTCTTAACATTGTTGTGGTAAGATATATCTGTATAATTATGGAAAACAATATGTGAAGCGCACCGACAAGCTTCCATTATGCCAGTCTGCTTTGATTTTAGAATAAACGCGTTTGTTTACAAACGAGAGAAAAATCCAGTCACGTGATATGCAAATTAGCTTGTGGCAGCGGTATATGCAAATAGCTTTTGGCGGTGGTATATGCAAATTAGCTTGTGGCAGTGGTATATGCAAATTAGCTTTCGGAAGTGGTACATGTAAATTAGCTTGCGGCAGTGGTATATGTAAATTAGCAAGTCAGTCAGTAAGACGAGGACACGCCAATGATTACAGGTTCTGAAATCATATTTTAGGGTTGTTTCAAACACATTAAATACAGCATATTCGAGAGAGTGCGCGAGACTGTCATTTTCAATGTGGTGTCATGTTGTTAAAGTATCTTGGTGTTTTCTTGTATTTTCAAGATCCCTGTCATGGACTGAATTACAGGAACAAAAATACTTTTTGATGTCTTCAAAGCTTTAAACATATTTAAGTCTTATCCATATGAGTTATTTATTATGCGGTTCGGAATTTTGGGGCGTTTAAATACGTGAAAACATTGAGAACACGTTTTTTGGATGTAAAGAAATCATCCTCAAACCATGTAAGACCCGTGAAGATTCCGGGGTAGAATAGGTCTTCAGCAACCCATGCTTGCCGTAAAAGGTGACTATGCTTGTCGTAAAAGGCGACTAACGGGATCGGTTGGTCAGGCTCGCTGACTTGGTTGATGCATGTCATCGATCCCAATTGCATGGATCGATGCTCATGATATCAATCACTGGATTGTCAGGTCCAGACTCGATTATTTATAGACCACCGTCATAGAGCTGGAATATTGCTGAGTGCGGCGTTAAACAACCAACCAACCAACCGTTTCCAAAAATTAGGCTTTCACTTGCTCAAGTGAGATACTGCTCACACGGAATTGAGACTGACAGATATGTTAAAGACCCTGAAGCTGACAGATTGTGTTTAATCTGCTAACGTCAATATATCAAGGATGAATATCATTTTATTGTAATATACAACGTAAATGATAATCTGAGAAATTCAGAAATACGATGATTCTATGGAGTAAAAGGCGACTATGCTTGCCGTAAAAAGCGACTATGCTTGTAAGAGGCGACTAACGGGATCCGGACTTGGTTGATGTATGTCATCTTATCCCATTTGCGTGACTCGATGCTCATGACATCAATCACTGGATTGTCTGGTCCCAACACAATTATTTACAGACCACCGTTATATAGCTGGAATATTGCTGAGTGCGGCGTTAAACAACAAACAAACAAACATATCGACTGTACATGAATCTACGTTTGTATCCAAAGTATAGCTGTATTTTTGCAAAATAAGATATTTGAATTTAATCCGCCTAGAACTGGCGATGCAGGTGTTTAACGTCATATGATGGGACATCTTCCCCATAAGTTGCTTTCATTTCATCGAAAGTTTCTATTGGTGTGGGACCTTTCAAATATAAAAACCTAATCACTGCTCGGTATTCTACTGGCTCCATTGTCACACCCTACTCGATCATAAGTGTAAAAGTGGTAAGATTAATAGTTCGGTGCTGCAAATTCAGACATAACCTATAAATACATGTATCATTACACATGTGAAATTTCAACCAAATATGATAACTTTAGTGGTTTAGGGGAAATCTGTAATGAACACCCCTCGTAGCTGGAATATGCGGTGTTAAACAACAAACAAACACGCAAACATAAAATAACAGTCAAAACAAAAACAGTAATAATGATTATAATTATTGGTTAGGAAATGTTTATTACTGGGTACTTTGTCCACATGGGTAGCTGCTCTGGCCCAATGGCTGTCCTGCGGAGCCGGAAAAGGTCGCGCGAGTTCTTCCGGTTTACGCTGTATTCCGCCTTGGCTGAAGTGTCGGATCTTCCTGATCTATTTAAGTGAATGAAAGAGGCCCTTAATGACATTTGTCATTGTCAGGGTTATTTTGTAGAAAACTCTGATAAAACAATGTAAATGTAATGTAAAACATTAGTGGCAACGCCTCGGGTTTACCTATTTATAGACCGCTCCAAAAGATCAGATGAGTGAGTATATTTGGGGGAAATAGCGTCAGCTGGAGTTTAGAAACAAGCTTATCAACCCATCAGAGAGAGTCGGATAGTCAGATGTTAGTTGACATGTACATATGGGATTTGATCACATAATCTCTGCTCAAAAGCCGATGCTGCAGCTAAAGCAGCTCTTGACAGCTCTCCATTTCATATCCCGTACAGTGATTTCCAACCAACCATCAAATCTTATACTGGGGATCTCATGCAAAAGAGGTGGGACACCCAAGTAGGAAGCAATAAACTACACGAATCATACCTACTTGGGTTGTCTGTCAAGATATGACGAGGTTGTATTACGGCGATGTCGTATTGGCCACAGTCGGTTTACGAACCTCCTAAGTGTATCCTTTGTGATGAAAGGTTCACCGTCAAGCATATATTGCTGGACTGAGTGGACTTTGCAATCGCAAGGGATTCACATTACCAAAGCATAAATCTGAAAGATCTCTTTTCCCGTGTCAGCAGGCATCTCATCATAAATTACTTGAAAGAAATGTGTCTGTATAATAAATTTTAAATATGTATGTGAATAATTAAATGATTGTTTTTAACTTTGGTGTGATGCTACTATTAATAGACATTGTTGAAGGCTCTGTCCGGGAGGTTAAAGTACCGTAAAAATATTGCCCCCCTGTGTGACACATTATCAACCAGTGTGTTTAAGCCAACTCATCGATGAGTATTTTTTAATATTGTCTAGCATTGTGCACAACCACCGGTGGCTAAAGTGATGACGTAAATCCTGCTCGGGTATTATACAGGAAGCAGAGGTACTGTAAGTCCCCATGATCCCCAGCGAGGTGGCCTAGCTTTGGTTACTGGTGGCCTATAGCCCGTGTTTTAAAACTATATATATAATATTGTTATGCTCAAATATTTTCATGAATTTTTTCTAAATATAATATGCTCAAATATGTTTTACAACTTGTTTTTAAACAAAAGTTTGCATTAATGACTAAATTGTAACAATATTAACTTGGTCTCGTCGCTATATGGCTGAGATAATGCCGATGCGACGTTTTAACTCACTCACTCACATAATGTCTGAAGTTCCGGGTTAGAATGTATAGGTCTTCAGCACCCCATGCTTGTCGTAAATGGCGACTATGCTTGTTGTAAGAGGCGACTAACGGGATCGGGTGGTCAGTCTTGTTGACTTGGTTGATGCATGTCATCGCATCCCAAATGAATATGTCGATGCTCATGATGTCAACCACTGGATTGCGTTGTCCAGACTCGATTCTTTACTGACCGCCGCCATACATCTGGAATACTGCTGAGTGCGGCGTTAAACAACAAAAACAACAACCAAAATGCCATAAGGTGATGTCACCCAAGCTGAGCACCCAGGTTTGTTCGCAGTAAAAACGCTTGGAAATGTCTCAAAATCACCAAACTAGTCCAGGGAGCGACTATTTAATTTTCTAACGGTTATTACAATTAACCGATCAGAAAATAATACATCTCCAACTGGAGATATGCAAAAATATGTTACTAACAACCCTTTGGAAACTAGAGGAGACATTGAACTACGATAATCATGAATATCTTACCTGTGATCACACACGCATGCACGCACGCGCACATACAAACTTACAGACGCATACACAGACAGACACACACTCATGTACAGACACGCACATGCACACACACACACATGTACAGACAGACAGACACGCATACAGACAGACGTACAGGCACACACAAACGGACACATACAGACGCACACAGTTACAGACAGGCAGACACACAGACAGACGTATAGACACACACGAACACAGACAGACGCACACAGTTACAGACAGGCAGACACACACACAGACATACAGATACACACACTGACAAAGTTAGATCTTCTCTGTAATTGAAAACATGTCAAGACACTTAATCCACACCTGGTTGGAGAATTTGGAAATGTAAGAAATACTACTTAAAAGGTGACAGACCCTATCATTAAAAAACATTATTACGGATCAAAAGTGTTGTTTTTTTCTAGTTATTATACTGGGCGCTAATTCCGCTAAATCCACCACTTTACAATGGGAGAAAACGGGGCATAATCGGCGACAATCAGATTTGCTAAAATGAACGATGTTATTTAATTCCATGAATTATGTGTACGATTGAGCTGACACGAAATATTAACGAAAATGTCACTGTCGAAAATGGTGTGTGTGTCATTGTTTACAGTTCACCAACCAATTTCAAGTCTCGAAACAGCTTAAATAATGTTAACTTCACTAAAAGTAACGATGGATGTTATTCTCGAGACGTATACATTGCAAGAGCATTCATGAAAATGCTATGAAAAAGTTATAACCACCCGTTCTAGCGTTTTTCCGTAGTAAATAGTCACTATATGGCTGAAATATTGCCGATGTGACTTTAAATCGTAACTCACTCACTCACTCTATAGTAGATACATGTGTCCGCCATGTTTGTTCGTCTAGTGGAGGCGGCAATTGTGCAGTCATTGCCCGGGTCAGTGTAGCGCCAGCGCAGCATACCCAGGGAACCAGGCTGCAAGCTTCGCAATTCCCTGTACAGAGTTGTACCCCTTAGCCGTTACAGGGTCCGCTGTTGATGCACGTGGGCGTGTTCCTGACATTACGTCAACACCATGCACTGTCAGCAAAGTCACCGAGCTTCGCCACTCGATCCATTACGTGGTCACTTACAAGAAGCATGGACCCGTGAAGATCCGGGGTAGAATAGGTCTTCAGCAACTCATGCTTGCCGTAAAAGGTGACTATGCTTGTAGTAAAAGGCGACTAACGGGATCGGGTGGTCAGGCTCGCTGACTTGCTTGATGCATGTCATCGATCCCAATTGCGTGGATCGATGTTCATGATGTCAATCACTTGATTGTCTGGTCCAGACTCGATTATTTAACGCCGCATTAAACAATATTCCAGCAATATGGTGGCGGTCCGTAAAGAAATCGAGTCTGGACCAGACAATCCAGTGATTGACATCATGAGCATCGATCTACGCAATAGGGATACGATGACATGCATCAACCAAATTGGCGAGCCTGACCACCCGATCCCGTTAGTCGCCTTTTACGACAAGTATGGGTTGCCGAAGACCTATTCTAGCCCGGATCTTCACGGGTCTCTACGCAATAGGGATCAGTCCGGACTAGTACAAGCAGCCACACACACACACGTGCATGCACGTCGGCATATAAGTGCAATAACCTTGGATGCGACGTTAAACCCCATTTCACCTCACCTCACCTCACCTCACCTCACCTCACCTCCAGCTATATGACGCACCGTTTAGCAAGAAACAAAAATAAATTATTAATTCCTTCAAGGTCAAGTGAAAAGTGACACATCGGGTTCAAACAGACACCATTGTGTACTGTGGTTTACGATGCGATTTACGAGAGGTCTTTGTAATTTCAGCGAGAGTTATTATATTTACAGTTATTTTTACTGTGCAATAAATTTATCGCAAGGACGTGATCCAAAACACAGATATTCATGGCAACTTTTATGATATAATGTTTCCTTATGGAGAAGAATCTTGGACGAGCGAAAATAATGTCAAGGTTGAACATGACACTTCCCTCGGTGTAATTGTCGGGTGACAACTGGTATTAAAATATCGTAAGAGGAAAACGTGTATTTACCCACGCAATGCTAATACAGCAGTTTGTTTGTGTTAGTTGAGTGAGTGAGTGAGTCAATTAGATCTCATGCTTGTAGATCAGTATTTCAAATATACCAGGGCATGTCAGCATAATGTGTGAGGAAAGTGGTGCAAGTCTGAATCATTTCACTTCGGTGATCCCCACGATCATGGGTATGGTGCTGACAAACCAGGAAACATTATCAGGGCAAACCGGATTCGAACCCACGATCATAGGATTCTTGGCCGCCTAAGGGACGCACCTGTCCACAGCGAATTGCAGTGCCTTAGACAGCTTGGTCAGCTGTGGTCCCACTCATTGAAAGTAACACACACACCCAACACTGCAAAATGAGGAAAGTTAACCACGAACTAGGGCGGGGGTTTGATGGGGTGGGGCGGCGGGATGTTTCAAATACGTCAAGCACGTTCCTGCCTATTAACCATTACCGCCAAAATCACTACGGCATATGTCCTAATGTTGTTTCTTATTCAAAGTTATGACACAAGTACAGGGTCATATTACTCGAAGTGTAAACATTAAACTGCTGAATGGGTTGGCGCTGGACGCAGTGAACAACACATTACTCGTTACTGAGTAACTGATACTTGCTTTTTGCCAATTGCTGCGGTTTACCACGGAGATGATACTTGATTGTCAGTTTGACACATGGAAATCTCGGACGGATTTCTTAATTTGAAGCGTTTAATGGTAGGTTCCCGTGTGAAAAATGAATTAATATGTACGTAGGTTCTTGGAGCGTCTCCCTGACCTGTCATCCATCTATTGTCTAGTTCACTAAATGAAAACACATAATTAACTGAGAGAGAGAGGAAGAGCGAGAGAGAGAGAGAGAGGAAGAGCGAGAGAAAGGAGAAAGAGATGGAAGAGAGAGAGGAAAGGAGAAAGGAGGCAGAGCGAGAGAATAGGAAGAGCGAGAGAAAGGAGAAAGAGAGATAGGAGGAAGAGAGCGATAACTGAAAGAGAGAAAGAGGAGCGAGAGAAAAGGAAGAAAGAACGGAGGAAGAGAGGGGAGAGAGAAGGAAGAGAGGAGGAGGTTAGGGAGAGAGAGGAGGAGGGAGAGAAAGGAGGAAGAGAGAGATGAAGAGAGAGATAGGAGGAAGAGAGCGAGGAGGAAGAGAAAGGAGGGAGACCGAGAGAAGAGGAGAATGGAGGTAGAGCGAGACGATGAAGACAGAGAGGAGGATGAGAGAGATAGGAGGAAGAGCTAGCAGGAAGAGAGAAAGGAAGCAGAGCGAATGAGAAGAGGAAGAGCGAGAGAAAGGAGAAAGAGAGATAGGAGGAAGAGAGCGATAGCTGGAAGAGAGAAAGAGGAGCGAGAGGAAGAGAGGAGGACCAGACAATCCAGTGATTGATATCATGAGCATCGATCCACGAAATTGGGATTGATGACATGCATCAACCAAGTCAGCGAGCCTGACCACCCGATCCCGTTTGTCGCCTTTGACGACAAGCATGGTTTGCTGAAGACCTATTCTATCCCGGAATCGTTACGGGTCAGGACCGAGAGAAAAGGTAGAAAGTAAGGAGGAAGAGATGGGAGAGAGACAGGAGGAAGGGAAAAGGAAGCAGAGCGAGAGAGAAGAGGAAGAACGAGAGAAAGGAGAAAGAAAGATAGGCGGAAGAGAGCGATAGCTGGAAGAGAGAAAGGGGACCGAGTGAAAAGGAAGAAAGAAAGGAGGAAGTTAGGGAGAGAGAGGAGGAGAGAGAGAGGAGGAAGATAGAGGAGAGAGAAAGGACGGAGATAGGAGGAAGAGCGAGAGGAGGAAGAGCGACAGATGAGGAAGAGTGAGATAGGACGAAGAGAGAGATATGAGGAAGAGGAGAAAGGATAATGAGCGAGAGAGGAGGAAGAAAGAAAGAGGGGCGAGAGAAATGGAAGATAGGAGGAAGAGATGGGAGAGAGAGAAGGAAGAGAGAAAGGAGGAATTTGGGGAGAGAGGAGAGGAGAGAGAGGAGGAAGAGCTTGAAAGGAGGAAGAGCGAGAGTATGAAGAGAGAAAGGAAGAAGAGCGAGAGAGAGATAAGAGGAAGAGGCGGGGAGACAGATGAGGAAGAGAGCGGGGAAGAGCGAGAGAGAAGGAAGAGAGAAAGGAGGATGAGAGAGATGAGGAGAGAATGGAGGACGAGAGAGAAGGGGAAGAGAGATATGTGGAAGAGAAGAGGAGAAAGGATAAAGAGCGAGAGAGGAGGAGGGGTGAAAGGAGGCAGAGCGAGAGAGAAGAGGAAGAGCGAGAGAGAGGAGGAAGAGAGAAATAGCTTGAAGAGAGAAAGAGGGGCGAGAGAAATGGAAGGAAGGGGGAAGAGATGGGAGAGAGAGAGAGGAGGAAGAGCCGGAGGGAAAGATCGAAAGAGGAGGAAGAGAGAAAGGGGGAAAAGACGTAGAGAAGAGAGGAGAAAGAAAACAGTGAATCGGAGTTCGAGGGGGAGAAAGGGGAGAGAACGTGAGAGGGACAGAGAGGGAGAGAGAGGCGGAAAGGGAGGGGAAGTAAGAGGCAGAGAAAGGAAGAGAGAGACAGAGACAGAGAGAAAGGAAAGAAAGATAAGGAGAGAGGGAAGAATGAGAGAAGAACAAATGAGTTAGAGAAAGAACAGGGAAGAAAGAAAACATCAACACATGACCAAGATCAATTACATACATTTACAATTTCCAATAGAATTAATCCATTTATACATAGCCGCTGTGTGAAACACACATGATGGAATAGCTACTACAACTGACAATCAAAGCTTATATATTTAGCTCTGTGACCACTTGACATCAACTAATCTGGTTACATTGTCCATATCATAACCGTCGCTATTCAAACACTTTGTGTTTCAATGAGCTAGAATGAGACTTGATTCGTTCTGCGTCATGGCTTGTGTATAAGCTATCAAGGAAGAGAGGGTGACTCATAATTAAGCAACACTCGTTGTAATGCATGTGCATGTCCGTATATGAAGTATTGAGGGTTTAAATAAAATGAAAGTCACAATAAACAATGACAATTAGGCAAATCCAAAGCTACGTCAGTTATCACTTAGTGACCAACAATGTCACTTGACTTATTTTTCCTCCCACATTAAGCTGACACGCCGTGATATAACTGGAATACTGTTAAAAGCGGCATAAAACCCAACTCACTCACTCACTCACTCACTCACTCACTCACTTGACTTAAACTGAGGAGGGGCGGTCAGGTAGCCTAGTGGTTAAAGCGTTCGCTCGTCACGCCGAAGACCCGGGTTTGATTCCCAACATGGGTACAATGGGTGAAGCCCATTTCTGGTGTCCCCCGCCGTGATATTGCTGGAATATTGCTAAAAGCGGCGTAAAAACATACTCACTCACTCACTAAAACTGAGGAGCAAAAGAAACTATACCTCTCAGTTCATTTTATCATGTGTTTGATTTTCAATTGAGAAAATCTCAAGTTAGCGATATATGTATCCACAAAATGAACGGAACTGTCACAAAGCCAGCACTCAAAGAATATTTCTAAAGGTTTTTCTTTTTAATAGAAACTAGTAATTTTATTTAAAACTTTAAAACATTTTTATGAAATGTTTTTGCATCTTAGATATCGTATCTTTGAAAATCAATAAACATTTCCAACGTGGTTGGTGTCATGTTGTGCAAATTCATTTCTTACCCCAGTTTTATTGGAACTAATTATTCTAACACAAAATTACTCGGCCACAGATTACGTTTTACAAACTGTGATGTTAAATAGCCATAGTCAAATTTAACAACAGTTCTTTCAATTTCCAATTACATAAAAGGGGCGATCGGGTAGCCCAGTGGTTAAAGCGTTAGCTCGTCACGCCGAAGACCCGGGTTCGATTCCCGACATGGGTACAATGTGTGAAGCCATTTTCTAGTGTCCCCCGCCGTGATATTGCTGGAATATT